>NC_059429.1:4356051-4425182 GCF_021028975.2 Sphaerodactylus townsendi
CAGAGAGTCTTAGGCAGTGGTTCTCAACCTTCCTAATGCCGCGACCCTTTAATACAGTTACTCGTGTTGTGGTGACCCCCAACCCTAACATTTATCCATTTTACAGATGGAGAACACTGATGCAGAAAGTCTTAGGCGACCCCTGTGAAAGGGTCGTTCGACCCCCAAAGGGGTCGCGACCCACAGGTTGACTGCTGGTGTAGGGTTTTCAAGGCAAGAGCCGGTGGTTTGAAATTTTCTGTCTTGGCGTAGCAACCCTTCATTTCATTGGTGGTCTCCCATCCAAATGCTAACCAGGGACGACCCTGCTTAGCTTCTGAGATCTGGCTAGCCTGGGCCATCCATGTCAGGAAAGCAGGCAGAATACAATACAATACTTCAGGAGTGTGCTTTTATGAAGGGGAAAAGACTACAGTCTACTCAAGATTATCTTACTCATACTACATCGCCTTCAACTTGCATGATTCCATTTTCTCCACTGCGTATATGTCATATAAAGCCGTGGTGCGACCGCACTTGGAGTCCTGTGTTCAGTTCTGGTCGCCCCATCTCAAAAAGGATATTGAAGAGATAGAAAAAGTGCAGAGAAGGGCAACGAGGATGATTGAGGGGCTGGAGCACCTTCCTTACGAGGAGAGGCTGCAGCGTTTGGGACTCTTTAGTTTGGAGAGGAGACGTCTGAGGGGGGATAGGATTGAAGTCTATAAAATTATGCATGGGGTAGAAAATGTCGACAGAGATAAATTTTTCTCTCTTTCTCACAATACTAGAACCAGGGGGCATCCATTGAAAATGCTAGGGGGGAAGAATTAGGACTAATAAAAGGAAACACTTCTTCACACAACGCGTGATTGGTGTTTGGAATATGCTGCCCCAGGAGGTGGTGATGGCTAGCTTTAAAAGGGGCTTGGACAGATTGATGGAGGAGAAGTCGATTTATGGCTACCAATCTTGATCCTCTTTGATCTGAGATTGAAAATGCCTTAACAGACCAGGTGCTCGGGAGCAACAGCCGCAGAAGGCCATTGCTTTCACATCCTGCACGTGAGCTCCCAAAGGCACCTGGTGGGCCACTGCGAGTAGCAGAGAGCTGGACTAGATGGACTCTGGTCTGATCCAGCTGGCTTGTTCTTATGTTCTTATGTTCTTATGTTTATGCTGTAACATTAAACGGGGATTTCACAATTGGGACCCTGCAGTTCCTCTTCAAAGGAAGCTCAAAAATATGTTACTTAAGTCATACCAGATGGAGTCAGTAAGAATCCAGGTTACTTTGAGGTTTTGCGTTCCCGTTGGCATCCCTTCTTTGGCCTTGTACAGCACTGGATTCTGATCTTGCTTCACTGCCTATTTTGATTAATCCTGAAAATCCGCCCAATCCATGATCCCGTGTAAAACATAAGAAGATAAGAACGAGCCTGCGGGATCAGACCAGAGTCCATCTAGTCCAGCTCTCTGCTACTCGCAGTGGCCCACCAGGTGCCTTTGGGAGCTCACCTGCAGGAGGTGAAAGCAATGGCCTTCTGCTGCTGCTGCTCCTGAGCACCTGGTCTGCTAAGGCCTTTGCCATCTGAGATCAAGGAAAATCAAGATTGGTAGCCGGAGATCGACTTCTCCTCCATCAATCTGTCCAAGCCCCTTTTAAAGCTATCCAGGTGAGTGGCCATCACCCCCTCCTGTGGCAGCATATTCCAAACACCAATCACACGTTGCGTGAAGAAGTGTTTCCTTTGATTAGTCCTCATTCTTCCCCCCAGCATTTTCAATGGATGCCCCCTGGTTCTAGTATTGTGAGAAAGAGAGAGAAATGTCTCTCTGTCAACATTTTCTACCCCATGCATAACTTTATAGACTTCAATCATATCCCCTCTCAGAAAAAACAGAAGCCTACGCCATATCACGATTTAGCAACTGGTCGGTCCAAAATATTGTCTGCCTTATTCCCTCTGGGTCTGTGAGACTGACACAGCGATTACGTTCTATATCAGACCTCAGCTTCACATCTCTCCTGCCCTGGAAAGGAGTTTAAAAAATACTAAAGCCAGAGAAAGGCTCCGCTTGCAGGTCTAATCTGAAAGCTTGCTTGTGCAAGAGTTCAGCTGAAGGCTGTGCAAGAGCTCAGTTGCCCAGGTGCACCCTGGCAGCTCAAAATCAGTTAACATTTCATACGGATTGCTCCTCCCATTTATCCCTCCTCCCAGTCCCTCGTAAGTCTCCTACTTGGGATCCTTGACTAGCAGGCGCCGAATGAAGTCCTTGGCGAGCTCACTGGTGTTGCTGAAGTATTCCTCGTCAAAGTCGTAGTTGACGGCAGAGATGTTTGTCAAGGTCTCCTGCTTCGTTTCTCCCAGGAACGGGGAGGCCCCACTCAGGCTGTGGGTTGGAGAGAAAAGAAGACGGCGCCGTCATGGCCAGGCCCCCACCGCTCTCGTGCGAGTTGCTGCCAAACTCAGACGAGAACGAGAAACTTCTCAAAAGCTTTGCTGTCCACAGTGAGGTTACAGCCCTGGCTAGAGCACCGCAGTGGGCACTATTTTGGCATGTTGTATCCTCCTCTTTCCTCTTACTGTGGTCACAGGTCATGTGGAGAGGCAGGGCCCAAACATTTTTGTCACAAAGATGGCACAATAATCCAAATGGCAGAATAGTCAGCACGGGGCACAGAGCGGGGAGAAATTTCCCTCTGGACTTAGAGCTGGTGGCTCATGCGCCCTACCCAGATGCCACAAAACACCTGTTTCTTTGGGAGAATTGAGCAACGCAGGGGAATGAGGGACAGGCACACTGGGTTGCATCCTACCAGTCCAGTCAGTAACGGCAACACCTGTGCGGCACACTGGAGGAAGGCAGGACACAATCCTTGCTGCCTGCTTATTCGTTCCCCAACTCACTCTACCACCTTGGTGGCGAACCTTTGGCACTCCAGATGTTATGGACTACAATTCCCATCAGCCCCTTCCAGCAGGGCCAAGTGGCAGGGCTGATGGGAATTGTAGTTCATGAACATCTGGGGGGCCATAGTTTGAAGACCCATGTCCTAGAGCCGTGGTGGCGAACCTTTGGCACTCCAGATGTTATGGACTACAATTCCCATCAGCCCCTGCCAGCATGGCCAATTGGCCATGCTGGCAGGGGCTGGTGGGAATTGTAGTCCATAACATCTGGAGTGCCAAAGGTTCGCCACCACTGCTCTACCATGTCTCCATTTTTAAAGGGTAAAAATCACCAAATATCTGCCTTGAGCATTAAAGGTTGGTTTGATTTATTAAATTTGATACCCCGCCATAGCAGGCTCAGGGCATCTTCAAACATAGCATAAAATACATCAAATTAGTCATAAAATCCATTGATAACAATAATATTTAAACCATTAAAACGTTAAAATACTAGTTTAGCCAACAGAACTCTGACTTTTTTAGTCTACTCCTGAAACTCAGCCATCTTGACCTCAGTTTCTTGCTAACAAGCAAATAGATATTTTCCTGCAAAAAACCAAAACAGTAACATATTCTTCTGATCTGTACTACAGCTGTAGAGTGAGAAGTGATCTGGGGCTGTGGGGTTCAAACCGGGAGCCCGGCGAGAGCTTCGGTTCTTGACTTCTACTGGCCAGAGGATGAAACCAATGTCAGCGCTACGCGGTGGGCAACAAACACAATCCCTGCTGGACATTGGAAAAGATGGCAGGATAGATACATCAAGGCCACACTGATGCATTCAGGGGAGTGTTTTAAGCAGCTGCCATTTAAGCGGCTGTTCTGCTCATGTGCAGAATATCCTTTGGTCAGCAAGCAACCTCAGGTGGCAGGTCATGTGCCCCCATCTGCTACACCGGTCTGGGGTCAAATGCACGACCGTGCATCCAAAGTGCCTTCCAGGTAGCCTCTCTCTGCTCCCAAACCACGCCCAGTCGTTCTAGATCTGAGGTCCCCAACATTTTCGAGTCTGCAGGTACGTTTGGAATTCTGACACGGGCACAGTGGATGCAGCAACCGATTGGCTGCCATAAAATGGCTACCGCAGGAGGCAGAACTAGCCACAAAATAATTGGCTGGACTTTAGTAACACAGTTTTGATCCTTGTGCCAATGCAATATTTTAAAATCTGCACCGCCAATCAAATCTCCAGTAGTGAATCAGAAGCCTTGCCGGACATAAGCCCCAGCTGACCTCCCCATTTCCTAAAAACAGTCGGTCGACGCCAGAAAAGGTATTGGCACCATGCTGGCGGCCTCTGCTTCTGACATATCTCATCGCACAGGGGTCTGCAACCTGTGGCTCTCCAGATGTTCATGGACTACAAATCCCATCAGCCCCTGCCAGCATGGCCAATTGGCCACAGGTTGCAGACCCCTGTTGATAGCAGAAAACCCTTGCCTTTGCTACTGGCAGCAACACCATATCCAAGCTGGCTAGAAAAAATAACATTTAAACTTACACCGTGTGGCTTGGATCCTGTACAATTATTGGAACTGGATCATTGCAGAGCAACAGCCCTGGTCTATCAACGGCTCAATGATATTGAAATGCAAACAGATCTCCCCTTGTTACCGGTGTTATATAAACCATTAAAATCCTGGACAGGTATCTTGGCTGCCCCTTACCTATCCAACATAACATCTACGAAATGCCGCTGGGCCTTTTCTAGGGCCCGTTTTGACGCATTCCCATCAGCCAATCTAATGGGCAGACTTCAAAAAATCCCACGACATAGGAGACTATGTGTTTGTAACTCAGGGGAAGTGGACTCTGTATTACATATTCTATTGCACTGTGAACTCCATAAAGGGGAAAGGGAGGCTTTAATTCAGCCATTGTTCATTCAGTATAGAAATTTAACTATAGCTAATTCCGATTCAGTCCTTGTGAGAATTTTATTGGAAGACCGAGTTTCTTTTATATCTCAGCAGGTAGCTACATTTTGTACGCTGGCACTTAATAAGCGAAGAATCATGTTAGGACTAAGAGCCAGACCACATGATGGTGACCGTAATAATGGTACAAGCTGATGATATTTTTTTGTGTATAGACTTATACCATGGATTTCTGTACAAATTCGATTCTTTCTTTTTTCTTTTGTTTATTGTTCTTTCTTTTTCTTGCTCTTCTCTTCTCTTTTTGTGCTGGCCTAATGGCCGTAATAAAACTGACTGACTGACACCCTCCCACAGCGTTCACCTGCAGGGTCAGTAGTAACGGCTTTCTACCCAGGTGAGAGATTCCATTCTTGCCTGTTTTCGAGGTCCCTGAAGCCTGGCCGCTCTTAGGGACCTGACCTCACCTGCACAAAGGTGCTGGGTGGGGGAAAAGACTCAAGACAAACCCTTCCTTCCCAGCATACCAGCTCAGCAGCGCTGAACGCAAACGCGACATTAAGCAATTGGGTAATGCAAACACCACATTAAGCAATTAAGCAAGTAGACTCACAGGATGTATGTGATGACCCCGATGCTCCTACAAAATAAAAACATATATATATATATATAAGTTAGTCAGCCCCAGAAATGCACACGTGATAAGTAGAAGAAGCAAGCCTTTATTGGCATAGACAACAGTAGAACAATAATAAAAAACGGATTAAAAAGCATATACAAAACAGGAAATAAATGTTAGGTCGAAGGAAATCTACTGGCGTTTGGTAATTTCCAGGAGAAAGTCTGCCACTATCATACAGAGAGAAGGATCAGGGTTGTTCAACAAGTAGTGTAATCTAATTAAATCGGGGAGATGGGGTAAATGTAAAGGAGTAAGATTCACATACTTGGATCTGATTTCCTTGAATCTGAGACAGTGTAGTAATTGGTGGGCCAGAGATTCAACTGAGCCATCGTTACACGGGCACAATCTTTTAGCCTTTTCTTGCTTATTAAATCTGCCATGCAACAAGGCAGAAGGCATAACATTAAACCTGGCGAGCATTATGGCTCTCCTTTGAATGGGGTTTATTAAGCAGTACAGGTAGTGTGCCAAGTGGCCCCGTTCAAATGGGAGAGAAAAATACAGGGGGGGAACACGTTTTATTGGCTGCGGTGATTAGGGTAGAGACGTGATAAGTAGCCATCTTGTACGATGAAGAAAAAGAACGGTTGGTTTTTGTATCCCACTTTTCCCTCTACCTCTAAGGAGTCTCAAAGCAGCTGACCGTTGCCTTCCCTTCCCTTCCCCACAACAGACACCTTGTGAGGCAGGTGGGGCTGAGAGAGTTCGGAGAGAACTGCGATAGCCCAAGGTCACCTACCAGGCTTCACTGGAGGAGCAGGGAAACAAATCCAGTTCTCCAGATTAGAGTCCTCCTGCTCTTAACCACTACACCACACTGCCCCAAGAGACTGCTCTGACATGTTGTGGAGTACGTTAAATCGTGAGGGTTCTCCATCAGTTAAGATCTGAGGCTCAGGGGCCGGTTCAGTCCCCAGCATCTCCAGTTATAGGACCCCGGTCAGGGAAAGATTTATTTCTCAGAAAATGGAGAGGTGAAACCCTAAGTACTATTAAACAGGCAAAACAAAACACTCTCCAGTGGCCAACATAGTAAATCAAATGCAGATAAATACAATGTGATAGTGCAACAATGTGGTACAAACATGCAAACTCTCAAATACACAAAACAAGCCTCTACTACAAGCCTCTCTTGTCAAATAATTTTCCTCGCACAGCTGCAACGTTCAAGGACACGAGCTGTCTGTAGCCATCAGCTACATGAGCAGCAGTGGCGGAGTGGTTAAGAGTGGGTGTACTCTAATCTGGACAACCGGGTTTGATTCCCCGCTTTGCCACTTGAGCTGTGGAGGCTTATCTGGGGAACGAGATTAGCTTGTGCATTCCAACACATGCCAGCTGGGTGACCTTGGGCTAGTCACTGTCCTTTGGAGCTCTCTCAGTCCCACCCACCTCACAGGGTGTTTGTTGTGGGGAAGGGGAGGGAAAGGAGAGAAAAGGGGGAGGGTATAAATCCTAACTGCCTTCTGACCTAACTGCCTTCTGCCTTCTGACCTCCGACCTATCCCGAGAAACGATGGTGGTTGGGATCAGGGATACTCTGCTTCGTCTTTGGTGTTAATTAATGCCAGGTCCATTAATAATAAGACCATGGTGCTCCGGGACTTTCTCGGAGCCCAGCAGGTGGACCTGGCATGCATCACCGAAACCTGGGTGCGCGAGGGTGAGACCGTCGCCTTAGGCGAAGTCGCGCCCCCGGGTTTCGCGTGTCTTCACCGATCACGAACCCAGGGCCGGGGGGGCGGTGTAGCACTGTTCATCCGTGAATCTATTCCCTTCAGGGCAGCCCCCGTCCCAGAGGTCACCGGCATAGAGTGTGTCGGCCTGGAGTGGTTGGCCTCGGAGAGGTTGGCTGTTCTCCTGGTGTACCGGTCGCCTAGCGCACCGGGAGACAGCCTGCCGCGGCTGCTGGAGGTGGTGGCGGACTGGGCGTTGCGATTCCCCAGACTTATTGTCTTGGGGGACTTCAACGTCCATGCCGACGCTGCCTCATGTACGGCAGCCGCGGACCTAGTGTCATCCATGGCGACGCTGGGCCTCTCCCTGATAAATTCTGGCCCCACCCATGAGGCTGGGCACACGCTGGACTTGGTCTTTGGGTCGGGGATAAGTCTGGTCGTATCCTCTATTGATAGAGTGCCATGGTCCGACCATTTCGCCCTGAAGGTCCGGGTGGACTTGTCGCACCAACCCCGTCTAGGCGACGGGCTGATTTACGCCCGCCCACGGAGACTCATGGATCCACTTGGTTTCCTGAATGCTCTGCGGGACCCTGAACCCGCCGGCACACTCGATGAGCAGGTGGAGGATTGGAATTCCCGACTCTCCGATGCCATCGATGTTGTTGCCCCCCGGCGTCCTCTACGTCCCCGCTCTCGGCGCGCTCCGTGGTATACAGAGGAGCTGCGCCATATGAAGCGGGGGCTTAGACGTCTAGAGCGAGTGTGGAGGAAATCTCGTGACGAAGCTGCGCGAACATCCTATAGGACGCTTATGAAAGCCTATGAGATGGCGACGAAGGAGGCGAAGAGGACTTTCTTCTCCTCCTCCCTCGCATCTGCTAGCTCCCGCCCGGCACAATTATTTCGTATAATTCGGTCATTGACCTCCTTATCGGAGAGATCCTCAAACCCCCAATTGGATATCAGCTGTGAGGCATTTATGAGCTTTTTCGCAGACAAGATCGCGTCGCTCCGCCACGACCTCCCATCCACGTTAGCTACAATTAGCGAACTGGAGACTCCCTTGCCGTCTTCGGGTCCTTGTCTGACCCAGTTTTCCCTGCTCTCTGAAGCCGCTGTCGACAGAGCCTTAGCTGCTGTTAGACCTACTACCTGTCCTCTGGATCCGTGCCCGTCCTGGCTTGTGAAAACTTGCCGGGCGGAGCTACGACCCCATCTGTTGAGTATCATCAATGGTTCTCTTGAGCAAGGAACCTTCCCGGATGGGTTGAAGGAGGCAGTGGTCCACCCACTCTTAAAAAGACCATCGTTAGATCCAAGGGATCTGGCCAATTACCGCCCCGTTTCGAATCTTTCGTTTCTGGGGAAGGTAATTGAGAGAGTGGTGTTGGAGCAGCTTCAAGGCTTTCTGGATGACGCATCGGCTTTTGACCCCTTCCAGTCCGGCTTCCGTGCTGGGCATGGGACGGAGACTGTTCTCGTCGCCGTCACAGATACACTCCGTATTCAGCTTGACCAAGGCGGATCGGCGCTGCTGGTGTTGTTAGATCTCACCGCAGCGTTTGATGTGGTCGACCACGACCTTTTGGCCCACCGCCTGGCCGCCTCCGGAGTGCGGGGCACTGTCCTTCAGTGGATAACCTCGTTTCTCCGGGGCCGGAATCAGCAAGTGAGGTGCGGGGACCAGGCCTCCCGGAAGTGCCCGCTCCAATGCGGTGTACCCCAGGGGGCATTACTGTCCCCGCTGTTATTTAACATCTACATGCGACCTCTTGCTCAGCTGGTACGGAGTTTTGGGCTGATTTGCCATCAGTACGCTGATGACACACAGCTCATTCTGTTGATGGAGGGGGGAGCAGCCGCCGCCCCTGCGGCTCTACAGCACTGTTTGGAGGCGGTCGCTGGTTGGTTGCGACAGAGCAGGTTAAAACTGAATCCATCGAAGACGGAGATCCTCTGGCTCGGCCGTGAGGGGGGGGGAGGGACTTTCCAGCCGCCGGTGTGGGAGGGGGTCACATTGGCGCCGACCCCCTCCGTCCGCAGCCTGGGGGTCCACCTGGATTTGTCTCTCTCAATGGAGACCCAGGTGGCCCATACAACCCGGGCTGCTTTTTTCCACCTTCGTCAGGCCCGGCGACTGGCCCCCTTCCTCTCCAAAGCGGATCTAGCCTCTGTGATCCATGCAACGGTCATCTCCAGATTAGACTATTGTAACTCGCTCTACGCGGGCCTTCCCTTGCGTTTGACCCGGCGATTAAAACTGGTTCACCATGCAGCAGCACGTCTGCTTACAGGCAGCGGCTTTCGAGAACACATTCAGCCTGTGCTGCGGCAGCTGCATTGGCTTCCAGTAGAGTTCCGGATCATCTTCAAGGTGTTGGTGCTGACCTTTAAGGCCATTCGCGGCCTGGGGCCATCGTATCTTCGAGACCGCATCACCCCATACGTCCCTACGCGGCCTCTCCGATCGGCGGAGGCCAATCTACTGGTGGTCCCTGGCCCCTCGGCAATGCGGCTGGCCTCCACACGGGCCAGGACCTTTACAGCCCTGGCCCCGGCCTGGTGGAACGCTCTTCCACCAGCTGTCCGGGCCCTGCGGGACCTTGGGGAGTTCCGCAGGGCCTGTAAGACGGAGCTGTTCCGCCGGGCCTTTGGAGGAACCAGCCGCTAATAGTGCCCCTTCCTTGGCCCTTAACATCTGGGCCGCTAACCACCTAATGAGACTCGCCATGCCTCCCTTTACCGTGGGGAGGGAGGGACTTTATATTTTTGGAACGCTGGACGCCACCTACATCTTGAATTTAAATTCAAATCTGAACTTGAGTTTTATATTTAGTAATTATATTGGGAAATTTTATCGCTGCTTTTAAATGTTTATTTAATTATATTGTGTTTTAAATGTTGTACACCGCCCAGAGCCCTTCGGGGATGGGGCGGTATAAAAATCTAATAAATAAATAAATAAAATAAAATAACTCTTCCACTACTGTTTTGAATAAAGACATGATGTGCTGTGTGGAGTCTAGATCGAACTTTAAATAGTATTGTGCATCATCCAATTGTCTGTATACTTTTACAGACAGCTGGCTACAGACGGTGTCCTTGAACAGTGCAGATGGAAGGAAAGTTATTTGTGGACTTGGGCAAAGGCTTTTTGAAGCCAATGAAGGCTTTTTGAAGTTACTGGGGACTATAAGTGAAATGCTTCATTTTCAATGCAATGCTTTTTATGTGGACTATAGCCATTCACTGTTGAATAGGGGGATGACTCCCATTGTAAAGAGGCACTGCAGGAATGTGTTCTCAATAGTGCAATTTACTGTAATAGAAGAAGAAGAAGAAGAAGAAGAAGAAGAAGAAGAAGAAGAAGAAGAAGAAGAAGAAGAAGAAGAAGAAGAAGAAGAGGAGGAGGAGGAGGAGGAGGAGGAGGAGGAGGAGGAGGAGGAGGAGTTTGGATTTATATCCCCCCTTTCTCTCCTGCGGGAGACTCAAAGGGGCTGACAATCTCCTTGCCCTTCCCCCCTCACAACAAACACCCTGTGAGGTAGGTGGGGCTGAGAGAGCTCCAAGAAACTGTGACTAGCCCAATGTCACCCAGCTGGTGTGTGTGGGAGTGCCCAGGCTAATCCGAATTCCCCAGAGAAGCCTCCACAGCTCAGGCGGCAGAGCTGGGAATCAAACCCGGTTCCTCCAGATTAGATACACGAGCTCTTAACCTCCTACGCTACTGCTGCTCCTATAGGTGATGATGATGATGAATTCGATTTATGAGTCGCCCTCCCCCGAAGGGCTCAGCGTGACATACAACAAGAATAACATACAAAACTTAAAACCCTCATTGTGAATTATAATACACAGATCCAGTAAAATCACAGACAATATTAACAGAATACAGATGGCGAGAGCCCTCCCTTCCCCCCACCCTTGAGTCCACTGGAGGCCAGGGTGATGGAATCAGCCCGGCTGTCCAAAAGCCTGGCAGAACAGGTCCATTTTGCAGGCCCTGCGGAAACTTAATAAGTCCCGCAGGGCCCTGGTCTTCTTAGGGAGCCTGTTCCACCAGAGGGGAGCCAGGGCTGTAAAAACCCTGGCCCTAGTGGAGGCTAGCCAGACGTGTTTTGGGGCCAGGGACCTCCAATAGAAACTCCTCCGAAGACTGGAGGGCCCTAGCAGGGCAATAGGGGGAGATGCGGTCCCTCAAGTATGTAGGCCCAAGGCCATTTATGGCCTTAAAGGCCAAGACCAACACCTTGAACATGACCCAGAACTCAACACACCTCAATAGGAACTCAATTATCCATATATGTATATGTAACAGAGACTTGTTTTGTGTATTTGAGAGTTTGCATGTTTGTACCACATTGTTGCACTGTCTATCACAGTGATGGCGAACCTTTTGGAGACCGAGTGCCCAAATTGCAACCCAAACCCCACTTATTTATCGCAAAGTGCCAACACGGCAATTTAACTTGAATGCTGAGGTTTTAGTTTAGAAAAAAACGGTTGGCTCCCTCTTCCTCCGTCCCACCCACTCGAGCAGGGGCCAGCCTGCTCTAGCCTCCAGCAAGTCCCAAGCGCACCGCTCTGTGCCTCTCTAGCATCTCTGCTTCCTCTGCGCCCCCCCTCAGGCAGCAGCCAATCAGAGCACAGGCCCCAGGCCTGCCAGCCAAGTCCTCCTTGCTCACTGCGGTGTGTGCACGTCATGCTCAGTGGCCCAGGCCAGCCTAGATATGTGTGTGTGTGATTTTCCACCCCCACATGACAAACTCTGTGTGCACGTGCCCACAGAGAGGGCTCCGAGTGCCGCCTCTGGCACCCGTGCCATAGGTTCGCCATCACTGGTCTATCACATATTTATCTGATTTTAATTGTACAGAAGATTTACTTCTGCCTGAGGATTTTGAGAGTCCCCACCTGCCCAAGCTGTCAGATGATGAGCTAAATGGGCCAACGACAACCCGTGGGCTCAACGGAAGTCTGCTTCATACAATGGCTTGTGCTTATAATTTAATGCCACCCTCCGTTTTATAATACTGATTTCACTCACCACATGTCAGCTTCCAAACCCAGCGGTTCATAGTTCACTATTTCTGGAGCTTTGGACAGAAGTAGAAAACAACTTTTGTTAACAAAAGAAGTTTACCCAGAACAGGATCTCAGACTTTGTGTTTTTAATATTGTTTG
This sequence comes from Sphaerodactylus townsendi, assembly GCF_021028975.2. Classification (NCBI taxonomy): domain Eukaryota; kingdom Metazoa; phylum Chordata; class Lepidosauria; order Squamata; family Sphaerodactylidae; genus Sphaerodactylus; species Sphaerodactylus townsendi. Next base: position 4,368,416 of record NC_059429.1, read on the forward strand.
CTAGTTTGCACCGCAAAAAAAAATGGGAGAGGGGAGCGAAGACCCAAGCCGAGATTTTTAAAAAATGTGTTTTTGCACTATTGGATGCTTTGCACCCCCTGAAAACGATCGTTTCAGAACTGCAAACTGCAATTCAACAATTTCAGGATCCCACCCCCCTCCCCCCATCCCATTAGCTGTTAAGGACAACATTTCAGAACACCCCCATTCCACACATACCTACAAATTCTGGGGTGCCAAAAATATTTTTGAACTCATTTCCTGCTTCAATCTTGTGAGCAATCCCAAAGTCGATCAGCTTGATCCGAGGACTGGGGACATTTTTGTCAAGCAACATGATATTTTCAGGCTAGCGGGAAAATGTAAACAGACATTCAATTTGCCGCCAACAATTTAGGCTCTGATTCCTATACAGGAAGATAAAAAGACAGCGGGGGCGGAGGGGGGGGCATACAATAATGCTTGAACAAGAGCAGCAGTGGCGCAGTGGTTAAGAGCAGGTGCACTCTAATCTGGAGGAACCGGGTTTGATTCCCAGCTCTGCCGCCTGAGCTGTGGAGGCTTATCTGGGGAACCAGTTTAGCCTGTGCACTCCCACACACGCCAGCTGGGTGACATTGGGCTAGTCACAGTTCTTCGGAGCTCTCTCAGCCCCACCCACCTCACAGGGTGTTTGTTGTGGGGAGGGGGGGGAAGGGCAAGGAGATTGTCAGCCCCTTTGAGTCTCCTGCAGGAGAGAAAGGGGGGATATAAATCCAAACTCCTATTCTTCTTCTTCTTCTTCCTTGGGGAAGAACAGCCTTGTTCAAAAGAAGCTTCTGCCAAGCCTTCCTTTAAACTTGGGGCACCGGGGGGGGGGGGGGCAGGGAGCCCAAAACGTAGATCAGTCAATAGATGAATGCAATGATTAACAGCCCAATCCAGTGGGAGGAGGGAAAGGGCAAATGCGCTGGGGGGGAGAGGGTTATTTACTCAGTTGGCCGGGGGCCAGGGGGCTCTGGAGCGCCCAACCCGGGAGTCACTGCTTATCTCCAGGCCCACTGGCACACACTATGTTTTACTGCCCAAATAGGGTACACTTAAGGCACAAACATCGAGTACTGTTCCCATTTAATAACGTGGATATGTCTGAGGACCAAAGGATAAAGTATTTTTGTAGATGGTTCTAATCAGGATCTTTCTGAATTAGTTGCCAAGTTGTTGTTTGATATAATCGGCAACTCTGTAAAGGGAAATTCGTATATTAAATGATGGTTACTTTGAGCTGTATTAATGCTTTTTTGGTTGCAAACTGTTTCGCTGTATGATGCCAATAAAGGCAATGTTGATGTTGATACTATTTATTTAACAACACTGAGAGCCCAGGGCAAGGAGACAGATGTGCGCCCTACTCCCAAATCCTACATCAGGGGTCTGCAACCTGTGGCTCTCCAGATGTTCGTGGACTACAATTCCCATCAGCCCCATGCTGGCAGGGGATGGTGGGAATTGTAGTCCATGAACATCTGGAGAGCTGCAGGTTGCAGACCCCTGTCCTACATGGACACAGCATAGCAATCTTTCTCACTGGATCACTGCCTATCCTAAAGTAGACCATGCAGGATTAATACATTGGGTGAAGGCTGGGAGACTGTTTCTAATTCTGTGAAATAGCCTCCTCAAGGTTACTCACTTTTAACCTCTTTGTAATCAGGTCTCCCTACGTCAGACGATCCTCCTCCACCTGTCTCCACTTTTGAAAACGAGGCAATCTGTGAAATACCCTCCCCAGGTTTACAAACTTTTAACCTCTTTTAATCTCTTTGTAAGAGGCTTCAATAGAAATCGTATCAGCCTCGAATTCCTCCTTTGGTATTCATGCTTGGCAGGTACGCTGCTTTCTGAGTATTTTCCGTTTTTTGTATTGTATCTTTGAGGATTCTGCTCCAGCGCACGTTGGATTCTTGGCTGCCTTAGGGGGCCACGGAGTAAGTAAACATGCATATGTTTCTAGTAAACTGATTTAGTAAACAATGTTGGGACTTTTTAGTTTAGAAAAAAAGGAGGGAAGGCATGACAGAGATTTATAAAATTACGCGTTGGTTGAGGAATGAGATGCGAAGAGGCATCCTCCCCGTCTCCTAGAATACTAGAACTGAAGGGCACCAAACAAACTGTGATGAGCAACAAGTAGAAGACAGACAAAAGGAAATAATTTGAGTAAACAAAATGTAGAATTCACTGTCAGCGAAGGAACATCTCAAAAAGGACATTGAAGAGATAGAAAAAGTGCAGAGAAGGGCAACGAGGATGATTGAGGGACTAGAGCACCTTCCGTATGAAGGAGAGGCTGCAGCGTTTGGGACTCTTTAGTTTGGAGAGGAGATGTCTGAGGGGGGATATGATTGAAGTCTACAAAATTATGCATGGAATAGAAAATGTTGACAGAGAGAAATTGTTCTCTCTTTCTCACAATACTAGAACCAGGGGGCATTCATTGAAAATGCTGGGGGGAAGAATTAGGACTAATAAAAGGAAACACTTCTTCACGCAACGTGAAGTGATTGGTGTTTGGAATATGCTGCCACAGGAGGTGGTGATGGCCACTAACCTGGATAGCTTTAAAAGGGGCTTGGACAGATTTATGGAGAAGTCGATCTATGGCTACCAATCTTGATCCTCTTTGATCTGAGATTGCAAATGCCTTAACAGTCCAGGTGCTCGGGAGCAACAGCCGCAGAAGGCCATTGCGTTCACATCCTACATGTGAGTTCCCAAAGGCACCTGGTGGGCCACTGCGAGTAGCAGAGAGCTGGACTAGATGGACTCTGGTCTGATCCAGCTGGCTTGTTCTTATGTTATGTTCTTAATGATGGAAACAAGCATGGATTCTATCAGTGGTTACTAGCCACAGTGACTGAAGGGAGCCTCCATGTACAGAGGAAGTAAACCTTGAAGCCCAATGCTAGTAATCAAAAGAGCTCTTCAGCCTGTCTTCTGTGTAACTGGTTGGCCACTGGGTGAAACAGAATGCTGCAGTACAGGGGTCTGCTACCTGTGGTTCTCCAGATGTTCATGAACTACAATGGGAACATCTGGAGAGCCACAGGTTGCAGACCCCTGCTGCAGTAGATGGCCTTCTGGTCTGAGTTTTTATGTCCCAAGCAAAAGTGTGATGGCCTCGGGCAGACCCAGCTACAGGGTGCCTTTGGGATCTTACCTTGAGGTCAAAGTGGGCGATGCGTTTGGAATGCAGGTAATAAACCCCGTCCAAGATCTGCTTGAGGAACTGAGTAGCCTCTTCCTCCGTCAGCGACTCCTTCTCAGCCAGGAAGTCAAAGAGTTCCCCTCCCGAGACCAGCTCCAGGATGAGGACCACGTCTGTCTTGTTCTCAAAGATATCGTGGAGAGTGATGATATTTGTATGCTGGATCTCCCGCAGGATGTTTACCTCCCGCTCAATCTCTTCGCGGCTGACCCCTCGGCGGCTGGAGGACAGGCGCCGCTTCTTGATGAACTTGGCGGCGTATTCCAGCCCGCTCTTCTTCTCCCGGCATTTCCGCACAATTGCAAACTGGCCGCTGGGGAGAAGGAAGAGAGGCAGAGTCTGAAGAAAACCTCATTCCATTTCACTCAGCTCGCTGCGGCAGGCACACCCGTATACGTTCATGAGAATTATCAACTCGATTTGTGAGTTTATTTTCTCAAAGAGGAGACAGATTCTCAAGGAAGCCAAAGGCCGTGTTTTGTGAGGAACAGAATCTCACGTGTCTGAGGACAGAGCCACAGAATATTCAAATATGTGCCCATTACAAACAGAAGAATAAGAAGAGTTTGGATTTATAACCCACCTTTCTCTCCTGTAAGGAGTCTCAAAGCAGTTTACAAGCTCCTTTCCCTTCCTCTCCCCACAACAGACACTTTGTGAGGCAGGTGGGACTGAGAGAGTTCAGAGAGAACTGTGACTAAGCCAAGGTCACCCAGCAGACATCATGTGTAGGAGCAAGGAAACAAACCCAGTCCTCCACCTGCTCTTAACCACTCACTATGCTGTCTTAGGTCACCACAGCTGTGGGTACAAGCTGATAGTCTATCCCACCCCTTAACAGTGGCGTATCTAGGCAAACCGGAGCCCTGGGCAAAACCTGAGTTTGATGCCCCCCCAACAACAACAACAACCCTTATTAGGCATTGAAAGAATAAAAGAAAGAAAGAAAACAAGCATTGGCAGGAAGGGGGTGGATTTAAAAGAAGAATCTGGGGAAATTTAGGGTGTGCCGGCTGTCAGGGGTGCAATTATTAAGATAGCAGCACCAACATTTCAGAGTATCTTCATGAGCCCCTACTGATGATACCACCCAGGTGTGGTGAAGTTTGGTTCAGGGGTCCAAAGTTATGGACCTTCAACGGTGTAGCCCCATCTCCTATTAGCTCCCATTGGAAACAATGGGAGATGGGGACACACATAACTTTGGACTCTCTAAACCAAACCTCAACAAACGTGGGTGATGTCATTAGGAGAGTCTCCTGAAAAATCCCTGAAATTGTGGTGCTGCTAGCCTAAAAACTGCGCCCACTGCAGGCCAAAAACAGAAAAAACACTGAAAATTCAAAAAAAATCCCACCTGCATTTTTGGCGCCCCCCACAAGGTGGCACCCTGGGCAACTGCTCACTTTGCCCAATGGGAGGAATGCCTCTGCCCCTTAACTACACTAACACAGATGTTTACAAGCAATCCATCCTTGATCTATTACAGACTTGATACAGAGGCCTTAATCAACTCACTCTGGAGCCCCTCCCGTGCAAAAGGGTGATGTTACGAGAAAATATACAATGCATGCTGTGGGCATGTATTGAGAAAAGCTTCAAGTATGCTCTCTCACTGAAACCCTTACGACAACTTCACGGGGCAATGCGATTTCCATACGGCCACTGTGACGCCAGAAAAGACGACTGCTCAGAAGTTCAGGGACAAAAAGGAATGGGTGCTCCCAACCAACTCTCCAGGCAACACACAATCCTCCAGCAGCAGTGGCGTAGGAGGTTAAGAGCTCGTGTATCTAATCTGGAGGAACCGGGTTTGATTCCCCACTCTGCCGCCTGAGCTGTGGAGGCTTCTCTGGGGAATTCAGATTAGCCTGTGCACTCCCACACGCGCCAGCTGGGTGACCTTGGGCTAGTCACAGCTTCTCGGAGCTCTCTCAGCCCCACCCACCTCCCAGGGGGTTTGTTGTGAGGGGGGGAAGAGCAAGGAGATTGTCAGCCCCTTTGAGTCTCCTGCAGGAGAGAAAGGGGGGATATAAATCCAACTCTCCTTCCTTCCTTCCTTCCTTCCTTCCTTCCTTCCTTCCTTCCTTCCTTCCTTCCTTCCTTCCTTCCTTCCTTCCAGTGGCGTAGGAGGTTAAGAGCTCATGTATCTAATCTGGAGGAACCGGGTTTGATTCCCAGCTCTGCCGCCTGAGCTGTGGAGGCTCATCTGGGGAATTCAGATTAGCCTGTGCACTCCCACACACGCCAGCTGGGTGACCTTGGGCTAGTCACAGCTTCTCGGAGCTCTCTCAGCCCCACCCACCTCACAGGGTGTTTGTTGTGAGGGGGGAAGGGCAAGGAGATTGTCAGCCCCTTTGAGTCTCCCGCAGGAGAGAAAGGGGGGATCTAAATCCAAACTCTTCTGCTTCTTCTTCCCCTGGGGTTGAGCTGGGAGAAATCAGCTTCTTTTGGGCCTCCTCGGGAGTCTTCCCAAAATACTTCCTGATACTGCTTTCAAAGCCGCAAGGATTTTTCCTGGTTCGCTATTTACATTTTCCAACGATGACATCATGCCACTGAGCCACCGGCCTCCTATATAAGGTTGCAAGAGGCCAATGGGAGAGACGCGAAGGCAGACGGGCAGGTTTTAGTTCTGTTGCCTGTCAGCAAAACCAGCCAAGAGATAATCCCTGAAATGAGCGTCTCCGTCTGAGTCACGTGTGGGTCTCACCCAGCCCTGCACACACAAAGCTTTGCAATTTGTTTCCAAGAGAAAAGGGGGGAAAGCAGACACAGAGGTCTTGTCATTCGTCTTTTTCGAGCTCCAAACACTTTGTGACTCGCCCCCACAACTCTTTGTGACTCGCACCCGCGACCCGTGGAGTCAGTGGGGCTGACTGCCGAGCAAACATGTCTTTCTGAGTCCCTCTGAGCCACAAGATGCACAAACAGCTGCTGGCTCTGATGGGGACTGAAGGCCAGATTCATGGATTGTGTCAACAGGCAGCTGTCCACCATAACAGAGCCCCCATGGCCAAAGGCAGTCTACCTCTGAGTACCGCTGCCTATTAGAAGGGAAGAAAAGCGCTATTGCTTTTATTGATTTACTTCATTTATACCTTGCCTTTCTTCCCAGTGGAGACCCTCAACACAAGCCTTTATTGACATAATAAAACAGGACAAATTTTTAAAACAAAACAAGGTTAAGAAATGCAGTCAAAACTACCAATTTCCAGTATAAAATTTGCAACAGTTTCACAAAAGAGCACATCAGAGCTGTTCAGGAGATTGGGGATCTTATAACACTCGTGCCGCTGAGAACATTGCAAGAAAATGGAATTCATGTATTTCATGCGTATCTGATTGTATTTAGGGCATAGAAACAGAGAATGGTCAAGTGTTTCAACCGTAGTCCTATCACATGAACAAACTCTTTTAGAACATTCCATATTCGACTCTCTGAACATGCTAACCAGTACTGAGACATTTGCTCTCATCAAAGAGCGGCTACTAGCAATGGATTATCAACAACTGCAGAGCTTGGCCAACAAATCCTGCTCGCCAATGAACGTGGCAATTCCTTTTGTGCAGGGAAACCCAGCCTACTATATCGCAGCGCTTACCAACCCTATATATAGGAGAGCCTACACGCTGGCTAGGTTTAATATTATGCCATCCCCGCTCCATAGAGGAAGACTCAAGGGTCTACCAAACGATAAGAGGCTTTGCCCCTGCAGTCCAGGGCAGTTGGATTCCATTGCGCACATCCTCCTCCACTGCCCACTTTACCAGAAACCAAGATCCAGCTTATTAGTACAAATCATTGACTCTATGAAACCCCTGACAGAGCTTGATAAAGTAAATATGCTCTTAAACTGTAATGACCTTGACTGTTGTCTCGCAGTGGCAAAGTTTCTGGCTGAGGTTTGCGAGCCGAACTTATGATCCAGTGTGAAGTTTTATCTAGTAATTTTAACTGTATTTATATTGTATGTTCTGTATGTCAATAAAGGCTTATTGAAATTAACTGCATTAAAAAACGTTCCATATTCTTAAATCTTCCCTCCAGCAGAGCTGATGGCAGCACATTACATCTTGCAGTAGCCAAGGCTCTCTTCTGGGTGGGATTCATCAGCAGACGAAGATATGCTGCCATAATTCCTCGCTCGCATGGGATCCCAGTGGAGACCCAACGTGGCTTACCATCATTTTCTTGCAAAGACTGAACGACTATTTGTCAGTCGCGCTTTAGGACATCCTGCCCGGTGCGCAGAGTTAGACTGGCCTTCCACATTTTTAGTTCTGATTCCTTTCCTCCATTTTATCCTCAGAATAAACCTGTGACGTAACTTAGGCTGTTTGCGTGATTGACACATGGTCACCCAGTGACCCACCCCATGGTGAGGATTCGAACCTGGAATCTCCCAGATCTCAGTCTGACACTCTAACCCAGAGTCGTATCTGGGCAAACTGGAGCTGGGGGACAAAACCTGAGTTTGGTGCCCCCCCCTCCTGTATGGGCGGCCACCCTCCCCCGCCACGACCAAACAATCATTTTTTGCACCAGCTCACAAAACACCTCCCACCCCCAGCAAAACATACATGGCTCTCTCCCCACCAACTCTCTTTCCTAATTTTGTCCTCACACCAACCCTATGAGGTAGGTTGTTAGCCTGAGAAACAGCTCCAAGCCAGTGCAAGTGGGTATTAAGCATGTAAATCTCTCACAAATCACCCCCAGCACAACATTTACCACACAAATGTCAGCATAATCTCTCACAAAACACCTCCAGTGGAATCCACCCCCAAATAGCATCACTTTCAATGGTGTGTAGAGAGCCCAAATTCGCCTTTTAAATCCACCTTAAAGGGAGAATCTGGTGTCCCCAGTTAAAACAACATTGAAAATGATGCTGTTTTGGGGTGGATTCTCCCCCACCCTGAAACAGCATTACTTTCAATGTTTAAACTGGAACCTCACATTTAAGTCCATGCCAAAGACAGTAGATTTAAAAGGAGAATCTGGGGAAATTTGGAGGGTGCCTGCTGTCAGGGGTGCAATTGTTAAGCTAGCAGCACCAAAATTTCAGAGTATCTTTAGGAGATTCTCCTGATGATACCACTCAGGTTTGGTTCAGGGAGTCCAAAGTTATGGACCCTCAAAGCTGTAGCCCCCATCTCCTATTAGTTCCCATTGGAAAGAATAGGGGATTGGGACACACCTTTTGGGAGCCCATAACTTTGGACCCCCTGAACCAAACCTCACCTAACTTGGGTAGTATCATCAGGAGGGCCTCCTGAAAAATCCCTGAAATTTTGGTGCTGCTAGCCCAGGGGTAGGGAGCCTGCGGCTCTCCAGATGTTCAGGAACTACAATTCCCATCAGCCCCTACCAGCATGGCCAATTGGCCATGCTGGTAGGGGCTGATGGGAATTGTAGTTCCTGAACATCTGGAGAGCCGCAGGTTCTACCCCTGTGCTAGCCTAAAATCTGCACCCCCTGCAGGCTTCAAACTGAAAAAACACTAAAAAATACAAAAAACACATGAACAAACCTGAATTTTTTGCGCCCTCCACTGGGGGGCGCCTGGGGACATGGGGGTACCGTAGGCAAATACACCACTGCTCTAGCCACAGTACTACGTTGGCTCCCTACTACTTGTGGGCCTTCTAAGGGCATCTGACTGACCATTAGTGCAAACAGGATACTGGGTTATGATGGTCTTTGGCCTCAATCCAACAGGACTCCTCTTAGGAAGACGTTGACCCACAGATATTTGCCATGATCACTCACCACAACTACCGCTTTGATAGGCAGTGTGATGTAGTGGTTAAGAGCAGTGGGCTCTAATCTGGAGAACAGGGTTTGATTCCCCACTCCTCCACACGAGCGGTGGACTGTTATCTGGTGAACTGGATTAGTTTCACCGCTCCTACACATGAAGCCTGCTGGGGTGACCTTGGGCCAGTCACAGTTCCCTCCAAACTCTCTCAGCCCCGCCTACCTCACATGATGTCTGTTGTGGGAAGAGGAAGGGGAAGGAGATTGTAAGCTGCTTTGAACCTCCTTACAGGAGAGAAACGTGGGATATAATTCCAAAGACCCAACTTCTTCATCTCTCTGAATCCTAGAGACTGTTTATGACAGTGGTTCTCAACCTTCCTAATGCTGCGACCCTTTAATTCAGTTCCTCATGTTGTGGTGACCCCCAACCCTAACATTTGTCTATTTTACAGAGGGAGAGCACTGATGCAGAGAGTCTTAGGCGACTCCTGTGAAAGGGTCGTTCGACCCACAGGTTGAGAACTGCTGGTTTATAAGGAACTTATAGAGGACAGATGCAGAGCTATACAGAGCTTCAAATATGATGAAGCAGGGCTCCTTGGATGTCCTCTGGAGAAAAAGAAGAGTTTGGATTTATACTCCACCTTTCTCTCCTGTAAGGAGACTCAAGGTAGACTACAAGCTCCTTTCCCTTCCTCTCCCCACAACAGACTCCTTGTGAGGGAGGTGGGGCTGAGAGAGTTCAGAGAGAACTGGGACTACCCCAAGGTCACCCAGCAAGAATGTAGGAGTGCACAAACAAATCCAGTTCACCAGATAAGTCTCTGCCACTCAGGTGGAGGAGTGGGGAATTAAACCTGGTTCTCCAGATTGGAATCCACCTGCTCTTAACCACTACACCACGCTGGAGGAAGGCAGGGTACCAAGAAGTACGTTAAACACAAGGGTTTAACATCCCCCCCCCCCCAATACAGTATACAGTAATGTAATACAACCTTGGGTACAACCTAGGACAGTGGTGGCGAACCTACTGAGGTTTTAGTTTAGAAAAAATGGTTGGCTCCAACCAGCGCGCATTACTCGGGAGTAAGCTTGGTGGTAGTCAGTGGCTTTGCTTTGAAGCAACCGTGCAACTCTTCCAATGGGAGAATCATGACCCTAGGAGGGTTTACTCAGAAGCAAGCCCCGTTGCCAGCAACCGAGCTTACTCCCAGGTAAAGGATCAAGCTTTAGTTCTTTGCATGAAAATCAGTGGGGTTTAACAGAGCTTAACAGGGTTACCCACACTGCTTCCCCAAAACTAGGTCTTAGGTTTAATGCTAATAATCGAGCCCAGCGGCCCAGGCCAGCCTAGATGTGGGGGGGGGGGGCACTCTGTTTGCACGTGCCCAGAGAGAGGGCTCTGAGTCCCACCTGTGGCACTCGTGCCATAGGTTCACCACCACTGGCCTAGAAGCCGTGATGGCGTTCTGGCACGGGTTTGGGGTGGCACTCAAAGCCCTCTTCTGTTGGCACTCTGAAACAAAGTTTGGCTCGGGGAGATGCTGGAAGCTGGCCTGGGCCATTGGGCTCAATTATTAGCATTAAACCTAAGACCTAGTTTTGGGGAAGCAGTGTGGGTAACCCTGTTAAGCGCTGGTAAACCCCACTGATTTTCATGCGAAGAAATAAAGCACGATCCTTTACCTGGGAGTAAGCTCGGTTGCTGGCAACAAGGCTTGCTTCTGAGTAAACCCTCCTAGGGTCATGATTCTCCCATTGGAAGAGTTGCACGGTTGCTTCAAAGCAAAGCCACCGACTACCACCAAGCTTACTCCTGAGTAACGCATGCCGAGGAGCCAACCATTTTTTTCTAAGCCAAAACCTCCCAGTATTCAGGTTAAATTGCCGTGTTGGCCCTTTGCGATAAATAAGTGGGTTTTGCGCTGCAGTTTGGGCACTCGGTCTCGAAAAGGTTCGCCATCACTGGCCTAAACTATCTCAGAGAGTTGTTGCAGTTAAACCAAAGGAAGAGAAAGCTCTGAGCTCCAGAGAAGAACGGGCGAATAAAGATTTCACTAAAGGGTGTATTCCGAAGGAGCCCACGGAGGGGCCCAGGTGGCTCACCTTCCCAGCTCTTCCTCCATCTCGTAGTGGTCTTCCACATTTTCCTGGCGGAAGGTGGACATGGCAACCCAGTGAGAAAGTGACGCGATTTGTCCCTGAGCTTCCTCGAGCCCTCGAGCCGTGCTAGAGAACAGATAGGGAACGGTTCACAAATCCCCTGATCGAGGAATTGCTTATGGCGTTTCCTCTCTCCCCATCCCCCAGATTTTTAACAATTCTGCTGGGAATCTTCCTATTCTCTTCCCTGAACTCTCCATGACCTTCTTTACCTGCAAAGAACTAGGAAACCCCAGATCTCTGCAGCGCCCCACATTTGCATTTCGTCGCCCCAAACCTTTCCATTCCACCACCAGACATCCCTTTCCCCTCTCCTTCCACGACCTCCCCACATTCCTGTCCACTGTGGGGGCAGCCCCCACCATCTCTGCCCTTCTTATCCCCAGAGCTCCAACCAAACCCCATATTTCTTGCCTCCTGTCCCCCCTATGTAGTACAGCCTTGGAAACAGCTTCCCATTTCACCCCAGGGGCCTGGACCCTCTGAGCCGCCCCAAACCCACCCACGAGTTTAATCTGATATCAAGCCTCCCCTTAACTCTGCACTCCAAAGACTCCGACTGCCAAAGGACACAGGGCTGGGGCTGCATCCCAAGCTGCTCCCCCCGTAACCCTAAAAGACCCCTTTCAGCCCCCAAATCTCCACCGGCCCAGTTCCCTTCCACACCCCAAGTCTCACACCACAGCCCCTCCTCCCTTCCAGCCCCATCCTTACCAACCCCCCCCCCAATCATGTCTAAGGAGGAAAAACTCAAGCCAGCACCCGCAAGCAACCTGCTTTGAGCCCCACAGAGAGCTTCTTCCGCCCTTTCTGAGAGCCCCTACCTGCCCCAAGTCCTAGAAGCCCCATCCCCAGCTGGGCAGAACACCTACCCCACACATTCCCAGGACCCCAATCCTCCCAGCCTCTTCTTCCCCAATTTGGCCCCAAACAAGGGTAACCCCACCCAGTCCCCATTGCCCCCGGCCCCAGCTGCCTTAACCCCACACACTTCCCCTTGCTCCCAGCCCCATACACCCCCTGCTGCCCTCCAGCCCCCCGGCCCCATACCCTGTCCATTGCCCTCCAACCTCGCGGACCCAGCCCCTTCCTCAAATTCCAGCAGCACCCCCACCTCCCCACAGAGACACTTCCAGCCCCCTCCCCTAACAGCGCCAAGTCTCCCCCCCACCTCCTCCTCCTCCTCCCCCCAGCCCTAGACCACCTTAGGGGTCGGGAGCGCGCCAGAGAGGGCGAGGGCGCGCGCGACCGGAGGGAGCCGAGCAGAGCCCCGCAGCCGCCCGCCGCATTCCAGCACTCGCCTCCCGCTCTCCCCATTGGCTGAAGCGCGGAGATGACGTCACAATGCTCGAGGCGAGGCCTTCTCCTCCGCCCGGCCTCCGCCGGAGCATGACGTCACCGCTTCGAGGCGAGGCTTTTTCATCAATGGGAAAGGATTTTGTGAATGCCGCGCCCCGCCCCCGCCCCCCCCCCCCCACGCGACGGCAGCCCGGCAGGAGTGACCGCCCCCTCCCCCCCCGACTTAGCCTTCCAGGACTGCGCAAACCCCAAAGATGGGGAGGAAAGGAACACCCCTTGCGAGGGTGAGGTGGGGGCTGCGTGAGGCTGGGAGGTCTGGCTGGCTTGCTGTATTAATTAACTTTTTTATTAATTAACTAACAATGAAGCCTCTCGTAGGAAAAAGTACAAAGGGCTCCAGAAGACATCTGCCTACTGGTCATCTCTGCCATTGTTAATGACACGAAACAGTAAATAAAGCCGATACATCCATTGAAATCCAGCATGTAGACCAGTGTTTCCCAACCTTTTCGACATCATGGTACCCTTGACCTCACTCTTAATATCTCATGGTACCCCTGCCATCCCCCCCCAACTTCCCCTCCCAGTACCCCTGATTGCCACCCCCCCCTCACCTTCCCCTCCCAGGGTGAAGGGAAGCACTGGGTGGGGGGTGCGGGAATTGGCTGCTGACCTTGCGGCAGGCCCTGTCTCCTGGGCCAGCTCCATGTCCTTGCTGGCGCCGACGGGAGACACCACAAAAGTGAGGGGGGCCGGTAGCATTGCCGTGGTACCCTTGGGACATGCTCACGGCACCCCAGGGTACCACGGAGCCCTGGTTGGGAATCACTGATGTAGACGCTAGTCTTCCCAAGGCAAGAAGCCAGGAACCCGCTCTGCTCACGCGCCTGTGCAGCTCTTTATAGAACGAGTCCTCGCCAATACACCTTGCCTTTTGTAGATATAGTTTCCATACAGATACGTGTGTCTGTGTGTGTAAGTCGCTTCTGCCTCATGCAGACCCTATTCTCCCCAAAGTCCTATTGTTAACACCCTTGCTCAGGTCTTGCAAACTGAGGGCCATTGCTTCCTTTCTCAGGTAGGGTTTTTCTCTTCCCCTGCTGGCTTCAACTTTTCCTAGTCTTATTGTCGTTTTCAATTAGTCTTCTCTTCTCTTAAAGACAGAGGCAGAAAATCACAGCCAGACTGATTCAGGCTGCTTGCTCCAAGATTTCATCTGAAGGTCCGGCTGCCAGACATCCCGGAACAAATTCATAGGCGTCCTGTGCTTTGAAAGACGGACGCTTCTTACTTCCAGTGATGATTCAGGGATGAGACTGCATGTTGCTCAAATCTGGGAGCCTCACATTCCCCAGCACTGGACAACGAAGAAGAGAAGAAGAAGAGTTTGGATTTCTATCCCCCCTTTCTCTCCTGCAGGAGACTCAAAGGGGCTGACAATCTCCTTGCCCTTCCCCCCTCACAACAAACACCCTGTGAGGTAGGTGGGGCTGAGAGAGCTCAGAAGAGCTGTGACTAGCCCAAGGTCACCCAGCTGGCGTGTGTGGGAGTGCACAAGATAATCTGAATTCCCCAGATAAGCCTCCACAGCTTTGGTGGCAGAGCGGGGAATCAAACCTGGTTCCTCCAGATTAGACACACAAGCTCTTAACCTCCTACGCCACTGCTGCTCTCAGAAGAAGAGGAGTTTGGATTCCCCCCCCCCCCTTTCTCTCCTGTAGGAGACTTAAAGGAACTTACAAACTCCTTTCCCTTCCCCCCTCACAACAAACACCCTGTGAGGTAGGTGGGGCTGGGAGAGCTCAGAAGAACTGTGACTAGCCCACGGTCACTCAGCTGGTGTGTGTTGGAGTGCACAAGATAATCTGAATTCCCCAGATAAGCCTCCACAGCTTCGGTGGCAGAGCGGGGAATCGAACCCGGTTCCTCCAGATTACAGTGCGCCTGCTCTTAGCCGATATGCCCCTAGTATCTTAGAAGAGTTGGTTTTTATACCAAGCTTTTCTCTACCTTTAAGGAGTCTCACAACAGCTTATAATTGCCTTCCTTCGCCCACCGACCTGCCCATGGCACCTTGGCAGGCAGGAGGGGCTGAGAGAGTTCAGAGAATTGAGACTGGGCCCGAGGTCACCCAGAAGGCTCCTTGTAGAGGGTGGAGAAGAGTTTTGGATTTACATCCCACCTTTCTGTCCTATTAGAGAGGTCTCAAAGTGGCTTACAATCGTCTCCCCCTCCCCGCAATGTATCACTGAGTCAGACTAATCTCCCCCTTGTGTTCCCAGGGGGCTTCCTTGCGCGCCCATGGGCCCAGTACTGTAGTTTGACGCCCGCAAGGGCATGCCATTTCCAGCAGGTACCAGTTAAATACTTCTACCAAACTCAGAAGCAGAAGGAAATAATTGCTCTCACTTTCTCTGCACGGCTCACGTCAACGGAAGTGTGATTTTGCAACCTATGTGGCAGGGCCCATAGAATAGGCCAGTGGTGGCGAACCTATGGCACGGGTGCCAGAGGTGGCACTCAGAGCCCTCTCTGTGGGCACGTGCAAACAGAGTGCCCCCCCCCCCCCCCCCATCTAGGCTTGCCTGGGCCGCTGGGCTCGATTATTAGCATTAAACCTAAGACCTAGTTTTGGGGAAGCAGTGTAGGCAACCCCGTTAAGCGCTGTTAAATCCCACTGATTTTCATGCGAAGAACTAAAGCCCGATCCTTTACCTGGGAGTAAACTCAGTTGCTGGCAATGGGGCTTGCTTCTGAGTAAACCCTCCTAGGGTCATGATTCTCCCGTCGGAAGAGTTGCACGGTTGCTTCAAAGCAAAGCCACCGACTACCACCAAGCTTACTCCCGAGTAATGCATGCCTCGGAGCCATCCATTTTTTCTATACTAAAACCTCAGTATTCAGGCTAAATTGCCGTGTTGGCACTTTGCGATAAATAAATGGGTTTTGGGTTGCAATTTGGGCACTCGGTCTCGAACAGGTTCGCCATCACTGGAATAGGCCTACGAAACCACGCCCCCTACTGGCCACCTTGGAAGAAACAGCAAGAACTGATCACTTTTTGCTCAAAGAGATGTGTTATGTGCCATCAAGTTGCTGTGAACGAGTGAGCTGAGAGATACCCCATCATTAGCAAGCTTTGCTCATCAGAGGGCTGAGGTCGGGCCTTTCTCTTTCCCGGCTGCCCAGCATTTCCTGTCACGCCCAAAGTACGTTGCAGCGGAAGGCAGAGGCTTCCTCCGGATTCCTTCACAAGCTTCTGTCAACTGGTTTTCCTGGCTGCGCTGCTATAATTTGACCCTCCCTTAAAGGGCCACTCACCTGACTCAGCAGGTGATCCTGCCAGACGAGGCCCACGCAAAATATCTCTCGCTGTTTCGCTGGTTTCCAGGGGCAAGGCCGCAGTTCTGTTTGGAAAGGGCCAAGTTTGTATTCTCAACATTTATTCCGCTACTTTCTCCTCCATAGGGATCAGTGGTCTCCTCACAACAACCCTGTGAGGTAAGCCAGGTAGAAACGTGACGGGCTCATGGCCAAGTGGGGATCTGAGCTTGCAGATGGGCAGGCCAGCCCCTACGTTCGTACTTGCTCAAACGCCCGTTCAGGGAAGTTTAGCACACAGCTCCCAGTCCCAGCAAACAATGAACAAACTAGCTCAAAAGGAACGATTTCAAATGATACTGCAGTTTGCCCCCAAGAAGGTAAAGGTCATTATTGACCCATGAGGTGACATCCCACCATATTGGACAGACTGTTTATGGGATGGTTTGCCACTGCCTTCCCCAGTCATTGACACGGCACCCCCAGCACAAAGAGGGTGGGTTAAAAATTACAACTGTGCTCAGCAGATGGAAATCTCACCTGCTACTCCCCTTGAGGCAGGAAACAGACGGGAGCACAAGGGGCGGTTTCGCCCATCAGGAAGCGGGAAAAGTCATTTCCTGCCTCCCCATGGGAACCACCCACAAGATGTCCTCCGTATGCTGTATGGTCATTTCCCTAGCAGGTGTACCTCCTTCTGGGAGACAGTCTTGCTTTGATTGAAGAGGTTCTGACGTGAGATTCAGCTTATGTGGAGACTGGAGTAAACGTGGGCATGTTGGCCCTTCCGTCGCGGCTGGCACAACAGCTCCCCGCGACCGCAGGAGCAAGGCAGGACTGAGAAAGAAAAACCTTCCACTGTGGCAGTGCTCGCAAAGGTTCTACTCTCAGCGCTCCCGGCCCAAACCAGCCATGATGGAATCCATATTACTCCAACTCCCGTTCCCACGGCAGGATGCCCGTCGAGAGAGTAATGCCCAGTCATCACCAATGAACGGCAGGGTACCAACAGCGCATTTGACTCCAGCCTGCTGGGGCTCGCCCGTTTGTACACAAGCCAGAAAGAAAAAAAAGCTGTGGATAGAGCAGGGGTCTGCAACCTGCGGCTCTCCAGAGGTTCATGGACTACAAATCCCATCAGCCCCTGCGAGCATGACCCCTGGGATAGAGCAGTGGTTCTCAACCTTCCTAATGCTGTGACCCTTTGATACAGTTCCTCATGTTGTGGTGACCCCCAACCCTAACATTTGTCCATTTTACAGATGGAGAACAGTGATGCAGTCTTAGGTGACCCGTTAAAGGGTTGTTTGACGCCCCCCCACCAAAGGGTCCCCACCCACAGGTTGAGAACCACTGGGATAGAGGGACCGCTGGAACATTCCAACCTGCCTCTTTTTCCAGTTACCAACGTTCA
This sequence comes from Sphaerodactylus townsendi, assembly GCF_021028975.2. Taxonomy (NCBI): domain Eukaryota; kingdom Metazoa; phylum Chordata; class Lepidosauria; order Squamata; family Sphaerodactylidae; genus Sphaerodactylus; species Sphaerodactylus townsendi. The sequence goes on from NC_059429.1 coordinate 4,385,627, forward strand.
CAAGAAATCAGGACGCCAGCTTCCCCATTGACTGCCTTGCTGAGCAGTCGTTTTGAGAAACGCAGGCGGGACGTCCGCTCGCTGCTTCCGGCAGTCTGGAGAAATGCTGGTCCAAAGACACGTCAGCTTTTGCTGCGAGAGGAGCGTGGTGTGCCAAATGCATTGTGTGGAGAGGACGCGCGTCATTCGACCGCAGTGGGAGGAGCTTCTTCTTCCTGTTCTTCTTTCAAAGACTGTACTATCTGAGACTTTTAAGGAAACAACAACTGGATGGAAAACTCCTGGTGTCCTTTTACCGCTGTGCTATAGAAAGTGTCTTAACCTGCTGCACCTGTGTATGGTTCTCCAGTTGCACAGTGGCGGATAGGAAGGCGCTCCAAAGAGTGATCACTACTGCACAGAGGATTATCGGCTGCCCTCTCCCCTCCTTGGAAGAACTCTATAATTCCCGAAGCCTAAAGAAAGCCCAAAATATTCTGAGAGACCCGTCTCATCCAGCACACTCTTTTTGAACTGTTACCATCCGGCAGACGATACAGGTCTATCAAAACTAGGACAAAGAGGCTTAGAGACAGCTTCTACTCTAGAGCTGTGGCTATGCTGAACTCCGCGGCTTCGTGTTGATGTGTTTGGGGCTGTGTAGGGATGGGTGGAGGAAGGGGAAAGGGAGGATGGGGTATGAGTCTGAAATTGTGTGCATCGAGGAATGCTGCTGTACATTTCGTTGTGCGTGCACAATGACAATAAATGCTTATGCTTATGCTGTTGTGTGTCAGGCTATTTTTCAAGTGATTTCCCTTCCCAGGACCCATTCGCCCTCCCCTGGCTTCTGCAGCGGTTGAACGGCTGATGGAGACTCAATGCCAAAAGGAAGCCTGAATCAGTCTTATTAAATTTATTCCAGTAGCACTAATACATGGATTTTCACAATGACACTTACTTGTACCAAGGCCCTGGGCCTCCTCCTTTCTCCCCACTAGACGTCCTCACCCGATCTGCTGCTAACCCCCTCCCACCAAAGCCAGCCTTCTTCCACCACGGCCTCCGAAGACCCCCTTCCCAAGCGAGATAACCAAGGCTTTCTTATTCACCTGCCTGTGAATAAACACCGAGGGCCCGGCCTGCTTTTTCTGCGCGCTCCTTTGCTCCAACTGTGTCAAATGGAAATGTGGGTCCCCCCACCCCACCCCCGGCAGCTACAATGGCACTGAGCAGAAGGGACCCAGGAGGTCGACAGATGGATATGGGAAACACTAAAGCCCAAACACAGACGCGGCTCTCTCTGGAATAAGAGGGCGGTTGGCTGCCTTCGGCACCGCCGCTGGAACGTTACTTAAATTCGACTGGGAGTCCCACAAAGGTGATTTCTGCAAATTTATTTTAAATCTGATGTTGCAGGGTTGGTTGACAGGTTTGGTTTTTTTTACAATTTGTCCAGGAAGTTGTCCAGCGCTGGAATGCCCTCCTTCAGCCCTTTGCGCTTGCGGGTCTCGGCGACCACCTGGGAAGGGCGGGTGGTGTTGTCAAAGGGATCCCCGGGCAGGATCTGCCAGTGGTCAAACACGCACTGGGGAAAAGCCTGGCCCCCCGTGTTGGATCTCAAGTCAGCTGTAAATCCTGTTGGGGGGGGGGGGGAGAACACACAGGGGTTATACAATATTCTAGCCTGGTTTCCCAATTGAAAAATATGAGCCCAGGAACAAGCGTCTTAAACTCTAATCCAGTATTTCACTTCCCCACCCTGGCCAGCTTGTGCCTTTTGGAATCTTATAAGGTAGCGCAGGGGGAACACATATAGACTGCCCCTAACCACGGAAGTTCAGCAAAAGCAACTCCATCAGCTGCACAGCCTCCTTTTAAAAAGGACTGGAGAGCTGCAACCCCTTGTTAAATATGCACTGTGCTTCGTATTCCCATCTGAATCCAATCCCATTAAGAATTTCCTGACTGCCAGTATCATAAGAACATAAGAACAAGCCAGCTGGATCAGATCAGAGTCCATCTAGTCCAGCACTCTGCTACTTGCAGTGGCCCACCAGATGCCTTTGGGAGCTCACATGCACGAGGTGAAAGCAATGGCCTTCTGCGGCTGTTGCTCCTGAGCACCTGGTCTGCTAAGGCATTTGCAATCTCAGATCAAAGAGGATCAAGATTGGGAGCCATAGATCGACTTCTCCTCCATAAATCTGTCCAAGCCCCTTTTAAAGCTATCCAGGATAGTGGCCATCACCACCTCCTGTGGCAGCATATTCCAAACACCAATCACACGTTGCGTGAAGAAGTGTTTCCTTTTATTAGTCCTAATTCTTCCCCCCAGCATTTTCAATGGGTGCCCCCTGGTTCTAGTATTGTAAGAGAGAAAAATTTCTCTCTGTCAACATTTTTCTACCCCAGGCATAATTTGATAGACTTCAATCATCTCCCCCCTCAGACGTCTCCTCTCCAAACTAAAGAGTCCCAAACGTTGCAGCCTCTCCTCATATCAGGCAGCAGTGCTCACGGTAGTTGCCGGCTTGCTACCAGGCACGTCGCTTCTCTAGCCAGAATTCTATAAACTTCCAAGCATGTAAACCTCCCCCGGCTCCAGCACTGAACCTCTGAAGCGCCAGATGTGGGACTCTGTAGGCCTGCACAGCCAGGCACAGCAGGTCATGGGAGAAAAGGCTGAAGCCACGTCTTTTCGAGACAGGCACCACTGGCCTGTTCTTGCTGGAGCTGCAACACCGCAGCTTGTTCCGTTTGAAGAACAAAGGCACGCAGAAGCCTAGTAGACGAGTGGGCTAACTAGACCCTTTTCCATCAAAAGATCTAAGGTGCAATCGGATGTGCTGCACCAGAAGTGACAGTAGAAGAGAAGAGTTTGGATTTATATCCCCCCTTTCTCTCCTGCGGGAGACTCAAAGGGGCTGACAATCTCCTTGCCCTTCCCCCCTCACCACAAACACCCTGTGAGGTAGGTGGGGCTGAGAGAACTCTGAAGAGCTGTGACTAGCCCAAGGTCATCCAGCCGGCATGTGCTGGAGTGCACAAGCTAATCTGCTTTACCAGATAACCTCCACAGCTCAAGTGGCAGAGTGGGGAATCAAACCCGGTTCCCCAGATTAGAGTGCGCCTGCTCTTAACCACTACGCCACGTTTCTGCAGGTTAAAGCGTCGAAGAATCATTTCTAAGTGCAGCCTTCGCCAAAACCATCCTTCTGTGCATGATTAAACATGGTAGTTTCAGAAAATAGCATTCATATTGCCTCCATTTTATGTCAGGTTCAGTAGCATCCATGGTGCTGTTGCGGCCATTTTGAGAACGTTCCCACAATACTAGACCCAGGGGCCATACATTGAAAATGCTGGGGGAAAGAATTAGGACTCATAAAAGGAAGCATTTTTTACGCAACGTGTGATTAGTGTTTGGAATATGCTGCCACAGGAGGTGGTGATGGCCACTCACCTGGATGGCTTTAAAAGGGGCTTGGACAGATTTATGGAGAAGTCGATCTATGGCTATCAATCTTGATCCTCCTTGATCTGAGATTGCAAATGCCTTAGCAGACCAGGTGCTCGGGAGCAGCAGCCGCAGAAGGCCATTGCTTTCACCTCCTGCCTGTGAGCTCCCAAAGGCACCTGGTGGGCCACTGCGAGTAGCAGAGTGCTGGACTAGATGGACTCTGGTCTGATCCAGCAGGCTCGCTCTTATGAGTTTCCCTGCTTGCAGCTTATCTGATGGCCATTTCAGTGTAAAACGTAGAAGAGTAAAATTTGTTTTTTCCTGGCGATCCCATCATTTTTTTTAATGAAAAACCTTTGCAGCTACACAAAGACGCAATCTAACTGGAGCTGCTCGGAGGGTTGGTCTACCTTCCAAGTGGCTGATTCTTAGACAGCATCTTTGTAGCTACAAAGATTTCTCATTTTAAAAAAAAAGAGGAAAAAAGTGTTGCGTGCATGGGACCTCCAGGAAAAGAAAACTTTATTCTCCCGCTTGTTATTGGCCCTGAGGCGAGCTGCAAGTAGGGGAATGTTCCCAAAATGGCTGTGGCAACACAGAGCCTACTGAACACGGCAGAAAATGATGGGAACTATTATAGAATAAGCTTTGCTGACAGTCAGCCAAGGCACCGTCAATGCTCTCTTATCAAAATACCCCCATTCAATAGTACACAGAATGATGGTTTTGACGAAGGCTATGCTTAAAAACAATTATTTGATGGTCATAAACATTTGAAAGGGGAGGGGGCAGAACAAGGTAGGCGCTAGGGCTGTGGTGGCGAACCTTTGGCACTCCAGATGTTATGGACTACAATTCCCATCAGCCCCTGCCAGCCTGGCCAATTGGCCATGCTGGCAGGGGAACCATACTCACTGAACTCCATCGACCTCCACTACAAAGGTGGTCCTGGAAGAAGTAGCAGATTAATTTACAATTAAGCTGGGATCTTTTGGTGGGGAAAAGTTATGGGTTGGATCCAGAGGAAGTTCTCACAGTGAAGCGGGTGCCCTTCCCACCAGTAAAATCTCAATGAAATGGCATTCTTGAGGGGAAGGAACTGGGATATGGAGGGCTCTGCATCAAGGGTGGAAATTGCCATTTTAACTTCAGTCCACGACGTGAGCAGCTACCAATCTTTCATGTTTTGGCGTACCTACAATCAACAAGAAAAACTCATTTCCATCAACCACAAGCGTCTAGTGGGAGAAACCCCCCGTGTTTTCTGGAACAGCCCTGAGACACAGAAGAGGAAAAAATGACTGTAGGATTTAACGTTGCCATCAGCTTAATACGGCTGAGTATGTAACTGCACGTGACCCGACCTGTTTGTTATGCCTTGCTGGCATCCCACTTACCAAAGACTCGTTGGCGGTGGGTGGGTAGCGGTACAAACATGGATTACCAGCCACCTGGGCCTCTTCGAGGCGTGTTACCGGCTTCCTGTTCATGCGCCCGTGGAGTACCACCTACGACCTGCTCTGGGCACTGCAAAGGGAAAGCAAGCGCAAAGTGACCACGGGGTCTCTGACTAGATCCCGGCCCACAAAAACACCTGGGGTCCTCTTCGCTCCACGCACCTGGATCTCTACAAGGTAGATAGGTTCCATCCAGGGGCTGGAAGTGGTCAGCAACGCGAGCATAGAGGCATCTCTGGCGGTTGAATGATCTAGCCGCCACCCAGCGATTGAGATGGCGATAGAGCATTACAGCGTCCGCGTCCTTGGACCCCTTCCCGAAGCGGGACTGCCTTCGCATGTTCTCCCCTCACAGAGAGGGCTGAGGTCCAGCAGGAGGCAAGAAGGGGAGGAGCCGCAACTGACCAAAGAAACTTTGCAAGGGCCCTGAGCTCTTCCCCACCCTGAAATCCCCACTGAAATGGACACAGGTCCCCCTCCGTCCAAGAACCGAGAGCCACTGTCAAGACAGCCTGACCTGCTCATTGGTTTACTAAAAGCCACACAAATCTAACATGTTGCCATTTTCCCCACCCCACTCAAAGGAGATGAGGTCTTTCTCGTGGATTTTTAAAGCTGTCACAGTCTGTATGGAAGTGAATGAACTCCCAACACACTCCTTGCGTTTTTAAAATGTCTCCACAGACCCGGTAAACGAGTGAAACTGGTCAAGTCACAACTGACTTACGGTGCATAAGGGTTGTCAGGCAAGAGACGAGGGAACGGGTGGTTTGCCGCTACTTGCCTCTGGGTAGTGATCTTGGACTTCTTTGGTGGTCTCCCACCTAAGTGCTACCCAGGGCAGACCATACTTAGCTTCCAAGAACGAACAGAATCAGGCTAGCCAAGTTAAGACCCAAAGCTGATGAGTCTTATGGAACTTCCTGAACCTTGACCATCGGGAAGCCGCTCCTTGAAGCAATGACAACAACTTTGCTCTCACTACTAACAGTGCTGGAACAACGTTCCTTCCCAAGTCTGCCCAAGGGAAGCAGGTACTCACCTCCTTTGTGGCCCACTGGAAGCCAGCCACCACACTGTCCTTGATCTCGTTGAGGTACTGCACCCCCTTGGTGATATCTGTCAGGATGTTGGGACCGGTGCCGTCAGGGCCGGGCCTGATCACTAGGGCCTCGCACGTCCCACTCGTACTTCTCAGCCAGGTAGCGGGCCCGTTGCTTCAGCTCCTGCCGGGAGGAGACATCCCCTTTGTCGATGTCCTCGGCCCGGCCGTCGAGGAAGAACTTGGGCTTTCCCTTCGGCGGTTGTGTTTGTTGGGTGACTTGGACAGACACAACACACTGGACTCTTCGCTGACTGTTTCGCGGTAAGATACCACCGGGTCCGATTTCTGTCAAAACAAATCAACAATGCATCCCCTCACTGTCTTAAGCTAATGCCATGCTGACAGAGGCTGATGGGAATTGTAGCTCCTGAACATCTGGAGAGCCGCAGGTTCCCTACCCCTGAGCTAGAGGAAAGTAGAGGAAAGGCTCTTCCTGTCTGAGGCAGGAAAGAAACTGGAAGTTGCATGAGCCCCACCACAAAACAGGCAGGAAGTGAAAGAATTTGGTGTAGAGACTCCCTGGAGTAAAGTGAGGTCACTCACACAAGATGGCTCCTTGGCCTCAGAGGAAGAACAACATTCTCCTTTGCTACATTTTACATTCACAACAACCCTGTTAAGTAGGTCAGGCTGAATGCATGCGACTGGCCCACAATCAGCCAGGGAGCTTCCACGGCAAAGGAGGATTTGAGTTGGGTCTCCCAGTTCCCAGACCAAAGCTCAACCAGCTGTGGTTTACCAGAATATGCTCAGGTAGGGAATCCAAAAGCAGGCGAGTACAACCTCCAAAGCCGACTTGGTTACCAGACCCTCCTCCTCTTCCTTGGCCGAGAGGTGAGGCTGCCCCCCTTTTAGATCCAAGGCTTGTGTTTGCAGAGGTTGCTACCCAAATGGAGGCCTGGGCGTGATCTTTCTCCGTTTCTCCAGAAGGCCTGGCTCCCGCCCCCCCCCCTCCAGCTTCGATGTGGAGGCAGGGTCTCTGCTCTCAAGGTGTCTTTTGCAGCTAGGGGTGTAGCTGGGCAAACTAAATAGCGCCAACTCCAAGCGGCGGCATCACTGGAAACGCATGGTGCAACCCACCCATCACCCTCCAAGCCCCCCCAAGCCCAAGTGTGCCTTCTGCACTCATCCCTGAGGGAAAGGCCCCCATGCTAAGAACTAGAAGCTTGAGGTTTCAAAGTGAAAGAGACATCTGCCACCGAGAACCTTCGGGGTTGGATTCCATACAGGGCCGGGCAGCAAGGAGGCGTTGTGCTGTGTGGGTGTGAAAGCTCTCACACAAAAGCCGATCCGCGTCCAATCCCAAAGGATCTCCAGCCAGTGAGATGCAGGAATTAACTTAGTAGGGAGGAAGTCCACACCACTTACTGATTGGGGCCTGGCGTGGTCCTGCCGAGATCCTTCAGGCAGATCTCCAGATGCAGCTCTCCGGCACCAGCTATGATGTGCTCTCCGGACTCCTCGATAATGCACTAGGAAAGAGAACTGGGCTACGTCTACCACCCACCACCCACCTTCCCTCAACAAGGTGTGCCGCTCCGTCTGTGCAGTCGGACTCGTCCTCTGCCCGCAGCAGCCGCATGAAGAAGAACAGTTTGGATTTATACCCTGCTTTTTCAGCTGTAAGGAGTTTCAAAGCAACTCACAAAACCCTTCGCGCACTTCCCACCACGACACTGCTGGCCAGGGCAGGTGGGGCTGAGAGAAGGGATTCAGAGAACTGGGACTGGCCCGAGTTCACCTAGCAGGCTCCAGGTGGAGAAGAGGGGGGAACAAACCCAGTACACCAGATTAGAGTTGGCTGCTCTCGTGGAGGAGGAGCGGGGGAAGTCACTGCTCATAACCTAACCACTACACCACACTGGCTCTGCACCCGGCAGCCCTGCAGACAGTCAGAAATCCTGATGCATTCTCTTCCTCACGAGGCGAACAGAGGGACAACCTGCAGCACCCGGCATCAGGGCTGGCACCCCAAACCCCAATGAATGACTGGCAAGAAGAGGAAGAAGAGGAGGAGGGAAAGGAGAAGAAGAAAAGAAGAGGAAGAGGAGGGAAAGAAGAAGAGGAGAAGGAGGGAGGAAAGGGAGAGGAAAGGGAGAAGAAGAGAGGAAGAGGAGAAGAAAAAAAAGAAGAAGAGGAAAAGTTTGGATTTATATCCCCACTACTCCTGCAGGAGACTCAAAGGGGCACAATCTCCCTGCCCTTCCCCCCCCCCTCACAGCAAACACCCACAGCAAGGTGGGTGGGGCTGAGGAAAACTCCAGCTGTGACTAGCCCAAGGTCACCCAGCTGGCGTGTGTGGGGAGTGCACAGGCTAATCTGGGTACAGATAAGCCTCCACAGCTCAGGCAGAGCTGGGAATCAAGCAGTTCCTCCAGATTAGATACATGAGCTCTTAACCGCCTAAGCCACTGCTGCTCTTCCACTTCCTTCCCTCTGTGTCCTACAGCCCATGCAGTGATGTGGAGATTAGGAGGGGGGTATGCATTCCCCTACCTATTCCAAGTGGATGGCTTGGGCACCGAATGCAGGGGGGGGGGGAGGAACAGCGATCTATCTTCGACTACAACAAAGAGCTACATACCTGCGCTGTTGAGGCAAGCGTGGGGGAAGTGGCGGCACTTGAGCTAGCCACCGCACGACCTGCACCATGGGGTCGGGCGCAGCCGAAGCCCTCTTCAGGCCTTCCACCCAGCTTGAGGCAGGTCGGCGGGTTCTTAGCCTGGGCGTGGCCTGCACCAGGGGCTGGCAGCTAATTTCATAGCTGACGCATGTTGTGGGAATGCTCGAAGGTGGTGATGGTGCCGGTCTTCACCAGGAATTGGTCCACGCCCACCAGCCCACTGATGTTCCATAGGAGCACATCCCTCAATGGGCTCAGTGACCCATCAGGATGGTCCTGCAGGAGAGAACAAAGAAAGGCATCAGATGGGAGGACGGTCCATTAAGGGGACACATACACAACAACACAAGCCTTTATTGGCCTATAAAACAGGACAAAATTTTAAAACAAAACATGGTTAAGAAAATACAGTTAAAATTGCTAAAATTACTAATTTCCAGTATAAAATTGGCAACACTTTCACAAAGAGCACATCAGAGCTGTTCAGGAGATTGGGTATCTTGTAACACTTTCGTGCCACTGAGAACATTACAGAAAGTGGAATTCATGCATTCATCATTATCTTATTGTGTTTAGGGCATCCAAAACAGAGAGAATGGTCAAGTGTTGACCCATTAGTCCTATCACATGAACAAACTCTTTTACAACGTTCCATATTCTTAAATCTCCCCCCCCCCTCAACTTAGGCGGATGGCAGCACATTACATCTTACGGTGGCAAAGGCTCTCCCTCTGGGTGGGATGTTAATCAGCAGGCAGTGCACTGCCATAATTCTTCATATGGGATTAATAACATAGTGGGAGAACAGGCTGTCTTACAGCCACAGTCAAATTATGAGAAATCAAGATCAAAGAGCTATTCTTAGCAGTCTGAAGACTTCCACCCTTTGAGCATAAGGAGTGATTCTGAGGGAAACCAATAGCTTCAACTTAGCACAAGGGGACACATGCTAGCTACCGCCCGGAGAGCCACCCGTGGGTCAGGTTATATATTCCAGGCAGTCTCATTGAGCAAGATAAATGGTCTCCCTTTAGAAAGAAACCCAGAAGTTTGAATGTATATCCCCCTTTCTGGGAGGCACAGTGCTGCATGGGTGGACTCAGAGGGCAGGTGTGTGGGTGTGGGTTCTGGTTGCGGAGGCAGGCATGGTGGTGGGACATGGGACGGGATATGTGTGCTGGGATGTTCTTAAAAAATAAGTTTGTAGCCCAACTCAGCAGAATTCTACTCAGTATACCAGTCTTTGGAAGAGCTATGCCCATGGTGGCCGAACCTTTGGCACTCAGATGTTTATGGACTACAATTCCCATCAGCCAATTTAGCCATGCTGGCAGAGCTGATGGGAGTAGCCAGTCCTGCTATCGGAGAATATAAGTCACTCCCTCCACCTAATACTTTTAGAGGGCACCCAGATGATGGCACCACCTTACCTCCAGATACTTCCTGCTTTGATTTCGAGCACTATTTTTGTGGCTGCTTCTACATTCCCATCAATACTATGCGAACAGCTGTGTTTTTTTTGGGGGGGGGGGGGAGAGCTGGCACCTAACTGATCACAGCTGACTCCACAGCTTCTTTCCTGCCACGCAGCATATACGGCTGGGACTTACAAAACAGCCAACTTCCCAGTGTGAGGCTCTTAATGACGGAGAGTTTCCGGCTCCAACACTATATTTCCTATTTAAATTGGCAGCTATCCTTTTAAAGGAGGAACCTAAGCCTGCAGTTGCATTAATTTTTCAACCTAGTGGGGACTAGCCTTTTAATGCTATTAATGAAGAAGTAATGTATTTTTTTAAAACAAGAAAATGTTTTCCCTAGATCACAGATGTCAAACAGCGACCTCCCAGATGTTATGGACTACAGTTCCCATCATCCCCTGCCAAGCATCATGCTGGCGGGGATGATGGAACTGTAATTCCCTGGTATGAATTGTTACTGCTCTAGATCAGGGGTGGGCAATTATTTTTTCCATGGACGCGCATAAGAGAAAATATTGGGGCGGAATTTGGTGGAGCTCAATTCTGCATAATATTTATTGTATTTCTTCTTTATAAAAAGCAGTAAATAGCATTGTTTGACAAAGGGGCGAAGACCACAGGATATGTTAAAGTTATGCAATGAAAAAGTGAGGTTACCTTCCATAAAATGTAATTTATTCCACTAAAATTTCACCAAAACAATGGTAGACAAAATGTTAACATTTTTACTACTTGCCTTGACTCATCTGAGGGCCCAGTCAGGTCATCAGTGAGGAGCGGATGTGGCCCCTTGAGCCATTATAATGCTAGGTCTACTAGATGGAATACAGAATGGGAGAACTTTGTAACAAATGTCACTGTCTGGGGGAAAAGCTGAGGTCCAGAAAGGACTGGATGAAACAGAGTGTGTGTTCTGTCTAGCGATGTGCATACAGCTTTTAGGACTGGACAGGAAGAGCGTGGGAACCCTGAGAGAAGATAGTGAACCTTTGGATTAGCTTCCAGGTAAAGATCCTCCTGGTGTGTAATTTGAATTCCCCATGATTCTGACTTTTCACAGCCCGGTGGACCACATTTAAGAAAAGAGCCTTAAAAAGCTGACCCCTTGCTGTCGAAGTTGGCACCATCTTCGAAATGTACATCATCAGGGGCCCCTTGGGGTCACAGTTCTTAACGCCTTCAAAGGAGGGAGGAGAGGAAATTAAGCTTGATGTCAGAGAGGCTGCCTTGAGACACACGGGCACCGGGATGTTCCTATGTCAGGAGGCCTGTATTTGGGAATTTGATTGTGCTGCTGTTTCTTTTCATTGGGGGGAGGTTGGTAAGGGTTAACTGTATTTCTAACTGCTTTCTTCCTTGCATTTGTAGAATGTGTAGTGAGACCAGGTGGCGTCAAGGCCGTTGCCTGCTCATCTCCTGTTATCTTCTAGCACTTACCGTGTTTCCCCGAATATAAGACAGTGTCTTATATTAATTTTTGCTCCCAAAAGAGGCTATGTCTTATTTTTCAGGGGAGATGTCTTATATTTCTGTATTCTGTTGCTTCAGGCATGCTTCCAAACAAAAAAGAAACAGCTATGTCTTACTTTTGGGGATGCCTTATATTTCCGCACTGGCAAACCTCCACTACGTTTATTTTTGGGGATGTCATATTGGAAACAGGGTACTTCTAGACTTTCAGGCTGGGGGGGGGGGGGGGTGCCAGTTTTATTAATACAGTTTGCGGGTAATCTCAGTCTTGGCTTTGCCAAGACCCTGAACCATAAAGTTCCTGTTCTACAACAAGAGTCTTTGTGGATTTTTGGGGTTCTGACATCCACCTTACCCATGGCAGCCTAAATTAGATTGAAGGTTACTTCAGCTACAACAGCTTCATGGCGGGCTGAGCAGTGACCGGGGAAGGCAGGTGGATGTAGGTGATCATCTGGGCGGGGCCTCTATACCACCACAGGCAGCCAGCCCTCACTTGACAGCCTAGAGCTCCAACATCACAACAGTAAAACCCTGCGAGGAAAGGACCAAGAGGGGTTCCCCGTGATGGCTCCTCTTCCTGATCAAGAGTGCCTTGTGGTAACTAAGACTCTCCACCCCCCCAAAGATGCTCCCCCAGATCACACCTGGAGGGACAGATTCCCCTTCAGTTCCTCCGCCCCCACCCACAGGGGCTGCAGCGGTCCGCACTTCAACAAGACTCCCCTTCCTTGTCCTTGTCTTAAGCTGTGTGTCCAACTTGATGTCCAGTTTCTCGACCAGCAGCGTCTCTCCTTCGGAAGTTCATGGTTACGCCGAAAACCTTTGAGAGGGAGGCGGAGGATGAGGCGACAAGAACTCACCTGTGCATCTCCCCTCTCGAGGCTCAGGAAGGGAAGCATCCCCTGCGACCCAACCCATGCACCAGAACCCAGCAAGCTCCTGCCGGTTGTAGCGAACAGTTCATTAAGGCACTGCCGAGGCTCAGTCAAATAGATGGGAGGCTGGATTCAAAGAATCATAGATTCCACAAGCCCGTCCCATTTGCAGCAGCAGCTTCTCAGGAACACAAAACCCCCAGTGGGTCCAGGTAGTGGTCACGGGTGGTGTATCCTACCTCACACAGAGGCCGTCCAGCTGGCCGGAGGACCCCAAGCGATGGGGCCCAGAAGCCAAGGCCTTCCCCTAATGTTGCCTCCTGGCACCAAAATCCAGACGTTTACTTCCTTTGAACTTGGGAGCTTCCTTTCAGTCATCGTATGGCTAGTGGCTACTCGTAAACCCATCCTCCATAAATCTGTCTATAACAGGGGTCTGCAACCTGTGGCTCTCCAGATATTCATGGGCTACAAATCCCATCAGCTCCTGCCAGCGCCATTGTGGGATTTGTAGTAGTGCCACAAACCCTTCGATCCAATGGCGGCTAGACTGCTGGTGATCCCTGACCCCTGAGGATCGCGGCTGGCCTCGGCCAGACCCAGGACGCTACGGCTCTGGCCTACCTGGAAGAATGATCTACCTCCAGCTATCCGACCTCACGGGTTGTAGCAAGTTCATGGGGCCTTAAGACAAACTATTCCGCGGGCTTTTGGAGGGGCGACTGCGGTTCCACCGCCCCAATTAATCAAAAGCTGCCAGCCCTGGACCACCCTGGTTGGGGCCCTAAATTCCACTGCAAGACTACCTAGCTCCCTCTCCTTCCTTTTTCTTTTCTTCTTCTTTGGCCTTAGATGCGGTAGCCTATTGCCTGTATATATATATATGTGTGTGTGTTTTACACAATCTGGTTGTTTTAATTTATTTATTAATTGCTGCTGAGTTTTAACGGTTTAACATTTATGTTGTATTATTTGCTGTTGGAAACAGCTGTGTTGGGAGCTGCCTCAAGCCCTTCGGGGATGAGGCGCCCTATAAATTTAATAAATTTTAAAAAAAATAATAGTCCATGAACATCTGAAGAGCCGCAGGTTGCAGACCCCTGGTCTATAAAAACCTAAACTTGGCACGGAGACGCCCAAAAGGGTAGAAGAACACCACCCTGGAAACAGATATGTGGGACCAGCCAGAAGAGGCGTGGCCAAAATTATCTTGTTCTTGAATCGGGTCAGAAACTGAGGTGGTTTTTAACTTGGCGAAGAGAACCCATAGGAAGATCAGCTGCATTTGCATCAGATCTTTGAAAATCTCTTCAGACAAATGTCAGGTCAAAGTGAAGAAACTTTTCTCATCATCACACGCAGAGATGTGCGGGGTGCACACAAAAGACCAAAAGGCTCTCTTGAGGAAGCAGAGCAGGTTACTGGTTGTTGTGGGTTTTCTGGGCTGTGTGGCTGTGGTCTGGTAGATCTTGTTCCTGACGTTTCGCCTGAATCTGATTAAGAGGCGTTTCACAGGGAGAAGTGTGTTACACACTGTGAGAAGGGGTATATATTCTCACAGGGTGTATATATTCTCACAGGGTGTAACACACCTCTCCCTGTGATACACCTCTGAAGATGCCAGCCACAGATGCGGGCAAAACGTCAGGAACAAGATCCACCAGACCACGGCCACGCAGCCTGGAAAGCTAACAACAACCAGTTGACTCCAGCTGTGAAAAGCCTTCGACAAAGCAGGTTACCTTGAAGATTGGGTCCAGAATCAGTTGGCAAAAAGTCCTAGGTAGTTTCTTTCCATCTGGGCTGGTGGCAGATTTGCTAAATTTGCCAGTGGCTGGGTCAAAGTATCTGATAAGAGAGAGAGACAACATCATCAGTCCTTACCTTGAGGTAATTCCCACCTTGCTCCTGATCAGACAAATTGGGGGCAAGCGGGAGGGTTTGTCTCAGCTGGTAAGCCTGCTCAAGAGCCCGGAATCAGCTGCCGGGACCTAAGCTTGAGTCAGATCTCTGCATGCCCAAGGTGTAGCTAACTGTGATGCCAGTTGCAATATGCCAGCTGGAACAGCCATACATACTTCATTCAACTATAGCAGATTGGGTGCCGTGTGGTTTCCGGGCTGTATGGCCGTGTTCTAGCAGCATTCTCTCCTGACGTTTCGCCTGCATCTGTGGCTGGCATCTTCCAGAGGATCATGCCAGATGATCCTCTGAAAGATACCAACCAGACTCTGGCTATCGAGAGAATCTAAGTGCCGATATAAACTCAAAACCACCGCGACCTGCTTCGACATTGAAAGCCTTAGACAATATAGCAGATTGGTTTGGAAAAGCGGGGTCAGTGGAACCTCCTCCCACAAGACCGAGGCAATGGCTTCAGATGCTGGGCAGAACTACCCACCTGTCTCCCCAAAGCTTCTTCATCATGTCCTCCACCTTCTTGGCACGGTCAGTCGCGTTCAACCCTTAAGCCTTTAGCTTCTGAGAACAGCCCGGTATCTCAGCAAACTGCTTCAGGGTAAACGCCCAGCCGTGCAGGCCGGAACCAAAGCCGACAGTGCCCAGAACTGGATCGATCTGGAAGGTGGGTGCAAGTCAAGACTCAGCGCACATCAACAGAAAGACGTACAACAGAACCAAAACCTACCTGAACCTAAGGAAGGGACAACTTATTTGGCCTCTTTCACAGATAACAAGCCCAGCTCAAGGGAATGAGGACTGGTGCACTTTCTGTTGTGTTTCTCTCAGAAGCAAAAATATTCCACCGGTCATGCATTAGCAGCAACCGTGGAAGATTGGTAAGGATTACTGGTCCAACTACAGCATTGGGCCAACGTATCTGAGGACCGCAGCTCCCCGTACTATCCTGTTAGGTCCCTCTGTTCTTCGGAGGAGTACCTGCTGGAGATCCCTGGCCCAAATCTTAGCACAGTGGTGGCGAACCTTTTCAAGACCGAGTGCCCAAATTGCAACCCAAAACCCACTTGTAATGCTCCCCAAAGTGCCAGCGAACGAATTTAACCTGAATGACCCCCTAGAGGCGGGGGCTGACCTGCTGTAGCCTCAGCAAGTCCCATGTGTTTGCTCTCGCCTCTCTGGCATCTCTGCCCCTCCCGCCCCCGGGCAGCAGCCTGGAGCGGGCACCAGGCCCGCCAGCCGAGTGGAGTCCCTGCTACTGGGGTTGCATGCACATCAGTCCAGGGACCCAGGCCGGGCTAGATATTATTGTGGGGGGGGTGATTCCCCATATGATGAACTCTGTGCAGCGTGCCCACAGAGAGGCTCTGATTACCACCTCTGGCACCCGTGCCATGGGTTAAGCCACCACTATCTTAGCAGATAAGCCATATATAGCTTTTTTTTTAGTTTTTAGTAGGCACATATACATATAGTCCATATTTCTATCAGAGTATTCAATCAAATTCCTGTGTCCAATGTCCAAGGGCTCCTTAAGATCCAAGCTCTGGGTTCTCTCCTGCAAGTGTATGTTGAGAGCGCTCCAGTTAGCGATCTGTCTGCCTGAAGCTTGAAAACTTGGCCATACGTTTAACTACGTTTTGGCATCTTCTTCAGTCAAAACAACATTCTTAAATTTTGGTCAGCCACCAAGGGAGTTGCCTTTTCTCTTCCTGGGCTCTAACCCATTTGATAAAGATAGAACAATCCATTTTAGATAACGTTATTTCATTTATAGTGAATATTCTATTGCAAAAATTGTTCAAAACTGATGGACTTTGACAGTAAAATTATTAAGAAATTGATTACTTTGATAGTAGCTTTGGTATAAAGCTGGAATATTAAGAATTAAGATTATATTTGACTACACATTGATGACTACCAATGTCTGAACTTGAAGTGCAATGCGTTTTGATAGCCTTGTACGTACACCCAATTCTGTTATTGTGTTTGTGTGGCTACAAGGGCCAGGGCCTTTACAGCCCTGGCCCCTACCTGTTAGAACAGGCCCCTAAGGACGGGGCCCTCGCGGGGATCTGCAGGGCCTGTAAAATGGACCTGTTCAGCCAGGCTTTTAGCCAGCTGGGCTATGCATCAGACTATTAGGAGGAGGGTTGGGAATCACTTAGGTCGAGTGGTGGCCAGAGACCTTTGGCACTCAGATGTTATGGACTACAATTCCCATCAGCCCTGCCAGCATGGCCACAGACCAGCCCACCTGGGACGTGGCTCACTGGGCTGAAGTCCCAAAATACAACAGAGGATACAAGTCCCAGGCAGTCCCGACATTACAACTGAATCCAGGGCTTCCAACTGGGTCCAACAAGTTTTAAATAGGGAGGTGCATGCTAATCTATGCAGTTTTGCAGAGCCTCTTGGTGCTTTACAAAGACTTATGGGGGAGGTGCACCTTGGGCTCACTAGGCGGAGAGGGGCTGGCAGCCCTGCCCGCCCTTCAGGGGATGAAGCAACCCGACAGGCCACCACAACCACCTCTTACCATAGCCAGCCCACTTAGAGGCCTCGCCCTTCCATTGGGGTGGAGATGATGACAGTAGCGTTCTCCACGATCGCTGGAAGGGTCTGAGGCCTATTCCTCAGGTTGCAGCTGCAGCTCCAGCAGAGCCCGGTCCATCTTGTTCTCATCCAAGGCGGGCTTGATCCTCGGCAATGGCCAAAAGCAGAACAGTCTCCGTCTGGACACGCCTTTGGAGGAGAAAAGAGCCAGGTTGGGTTTGCCCCAAGGAAGGTGGCGGCAGATGCTTGGAGGGCAGTCAACCCGCCTCTGAGAGGAGCAAACAAAGACTCTCAACTTTAGAAGAAAGGTTGGATCCCCCTTCTCTCCTGCCAATCCCCTTCTCTCCTGTGGGAGACTCAAAGGGAGCTGACAATCTCCTTTCCCTCCCAACAAACACCCTTTGGGGTGGGTGGGGCTGAGAGAGGCTCAGAAGAACTGTGACTAGCCCAAAGGTCACCATGTGTTGGGTATAAAGGCTAATCTTTCCAGATAAGCCAATTCCCCAGATAAGCCTCCACAGCTCAAGCAGCTTAGGCGAGGAAATCAAACTGCTCCAGTTTAAGAGTGCACCTGCTGCCAACCACTACACCACTGAGACCATTGACAAGGTCTAGATCCCAGGCCTGATTGTGGGGCAGGGACACTCCACCACTAGGCACCCCTCAAAGTGGCCAGAAAATTGAACTGGGGTATATGAAAGCCAACAGGCGGGAGGTGGGAGAAAGCGTTTGACCGGCTGCAATACCACCCGGTGGGAGCAACTACCAAAGAGAAATCCCGGGGCAGAAAGAGACATCTCACGGGAAACACAATCCCACGACAACCAAGGCACCATCCCTTGGAACAGCGGTGACCTCTGATGAGAAATCGGCGACCAGGGTGTCAAATTGATGAGACCCGCGAAAGCGTCTTTGCTCTGCTTGATGAGCATGGATGGTTTTCCGACAGCTGGTAGAACAGAAATGGCCCTGCAGGAAGAACCGAGACTTTCAGGCATCCATCACAACATAAGACATCTTGCACTTTCGGGGAGGAAGGAAGAACTAAGAATCTCTACCAAACAATTTACTGAGTGGTGAAGAGGAGCTGCCAAATCCAGGAGGAGCTCACTCTAGGACCGTGATAGGCGAACCTTTAGCACTCAGATGTTACATGGACTACAATTCCCATCAGCCTACCAGCATGGCCAATTGGTTCGCCACCACTGCTCTAGGACAGTTTGCCAAGGAACCATCCTCCAGCATGACCACTTCTTTCGGGTTTAGAGGGCATGCAGCTGGGCAACATGACAAGGCACTTGAAACACACATGTGCAGAGGCATGCATTTTCTGACAGTGACTTTGTCATACAGAGAGAGAGAGAGAGAGAGAGAGAGAAGGTTGCGGAGTTCGGTGGCTTTAGCCGCCCAGAGCACGTTCACCAGGCCTTTCTCCTTCACAGCCCCCTTTCTGGAAGCCCGGCCAGATGGTACCTGCCCACTGCAAACAGTGTGTGCTGGGTGGGAGGCGTTACAGAAGTCCTCCCAGCTGGCAAACTGTTTCTATTCAGGAAGTCTTCCTTAACTGCCGGCAGTCCTGTGCGGAGCCCAAGGCGTGCCAAACTTGATCTCCCAAGTGTGAGATTATGGAATCTCATAGAAACCTGGAGGGTGGAAGCCTTGTTTGAATAGACGGGATTAGCACAGATTAGGGGGGAGACAGCTGAGGGACACAACCAAACCCTGTCACCCACCGTCCCATAATTCCCAGGTCACTCCATCACCAACAGAAGAGAGAGGAGGGTTTGGTTTGCTTTACTCTCTCTCCTGTGGGAGACTCAGGAACTTACAATCTCCTCCCCTCACAACAAACTCCTTGTGAGGTGGGTGGAACTGAGAGAGAACTGGGACTAGTAGGGATCGTCCAGCTGAAGATTAGTGTTGGGAGTGCACAGGCTAATCCCAGTTCCCAGATAAGCCTCCACAGCTCAGAAGTGGCTGGCGGAATCAAACCAGTTCTCAGATTGGAGCCTAGCCTGTTCTTAACCACTCGCCACTGCTGCTCTAAATAACTAAGAGTAGAAATGCAAAATGCAGTCTCTGCAAATGAAGCTAACTGGGCATGAAAGATTCACTGCAGCCCAGTTCCCATCCCTGGACATGGATTCTCAGAGGAGCAAAACATTTATACAACCTGAAAATCAGAGTATTCTTCCACAGGAAGCCATAGAAAGTAGACTTAAATGGACTTGATGGTGATGCATCTCTCCTGTTTAGTCTTTCCCTGGAATTATTACGGTGGCGATGTTTCTCCGACACGGGCCTAACTAATAATTCCAGCTTGCACACTAAGCAGAGTCCAGTCAGGGTGGATTTCCGTGATCCACATAGGCGATCCAGGACATGTTCGGATGTTGGCCTTTTGTCCCGCAGTAGGCCCGGATCTGGTCTGGTGAAGTTCACCTTGGAGGGACGGTAGGTCACGCGCATGCTTTAATTCCGTCACTGCTTTCTAGAGATGGGGAGAGCCAGCAGGGCTACCTTACGTTTCTTTGAAAATCCTTTATGTTCGGTTGATCCTGTCCTGTGAAATTTTTAGCCAAGCAAATTTATATAGAGGGTTGATCACTATTGCTTGAGCTAAGCCGCCCCACACAGCCAGCTAACCAAAGTCAGTTGCCAGCTTCCCTGCGTGTCCAAATAGGGCAATCTCAATTAACACCATTCCCCTCAATGATCCATTAGATGACGAAGCCACGGCAACCAGAGTTTCCTTAGTTTGGACATCACAGCAAGAGTTTACAGGAAAGGAGCCGAGCACTCAAAGCATTGACTTCGACACCAGATCAGCACCCTCATATCAGGACTGAATCAAGAACCAGATCAACAGAGGACAGGACCTGCAAGAATGGGTATAAATTATGAACCCAAAAGGTATTGGCTGGACATGAGGGAATAAAATTTGAAGTGAGTTTGGTTTACCAGTGGAACTGGGCTGTTTAGGAGCAGTGGTGTAAACCTTCCAGATGTTGTGGACTACAATTCCCATGGCCAGCCAGAATAGCCGCATGGCTTTAGAGGGCAGTGGTGGCGAACCTTTGGCACTCAGATGTTATGGACTACAATTCCCATAGCCTGTAATTGGCCATGCTGGTAGGGCTGATGGGGTGGCCATGCTGAGTAGGGAGCTGATGGGGTGTAATCCATCCTAAGGTATAAGGATTCCACCATGGCTTTAGGGGAGGTGAGCTCTCTTTCTCTGGCGGTCTTCAAGCTGACATCTGGACAAACCCTTGTTAGGGATGCCCTGGATTTCTCATAATCTGGGTTGCCTTCTGGGCGGTACAGCCACAGCCTCAGGGAGGCGATCTGCCTCCAACTAGAATTATTTTACCCATATTTTACACAAAACATTTATTTCCATGAAACTGTTTCACTGCTCGTGTTGTTTGAGTGAGCAAGCATTTTAAACCAGGGGTCTGCAACCTGCAACTCTCAAACGTTCATGGACTCCAATTGTGAAACTGGCGAGGGCTGATGGGATTTGTAGTCCATGTGAACATCCTGAAGAGAAACCTGGATGGCGAACTGCGATTAAACAAGCCAGGCAGGAATCTGCAATCTCACCCCTGTGATCACAGCAAAACCTTTCAAGAGCCAACCCAAACAAGCTGACCGCCTAACCTCTCTTTACCCAGAAGGCTTGGCTGTTTACTCAGTTTCCAATATTGATCGGGACTGGAGCCATGACAGGGCAGAGTGTTAAACAGGGGTGTCCAGTTCTAGCGCCCCAGATGTTCGCGGACTACGATTCCCACCAGTCGAGCCATGTTGGCGAAATTTGATAGAATCGAGGGGCCTGTTATCTAAGAATGCCAGAGATAACACAGCGCCGCCACTGCTGAGATGAGCTTTGACCGACCACTGCCAGCAATTTCAGCCATGCCAGCTTGGCACCAGAGGCCGAGATGAGGTGGTCACTGAAAGCAAACACTGGGGAGGGCGCTTGAAAATACGGACGAACCGGCCAGCCACACGATCTGCAGGGAAATGCCTTTGTGCGCGTAGTGCAGCCCTGTAGTCGTCCCACCGCAATGACACTCACAACTCAGATGTTTCTGGCACAAACCCACATGCTTCAAACCAGCCCCATTTCCCCAAGCTGGTCTGACTCAAACCCACTAAAGAAAAAAGCAGATACTTGCGCTCCGGGCGTCCCTCTGCAACGACTGCAGAGTTATGGGGCAGCTTCCATTGCAGCGGAAGGGGTCCGACTCGCTGCTTGCTGCTTGCTGTATTTCCTCCGGCCCGGTTGGCATCCGGGCTTCCCACGCAAACCCCTTGGGCATTTCTGCCCCGCAACCCTACTTCTGTAAATGTGCGCTGGATCCCGTTCAACTTAAATTTGGGGCCCCAGTTTCCATTATGCAACCAGAACTTAGCTCTGCCTCTCGGCTGCGCTGAGATCCCGCCAGACTAAAGAAGCGACGTGGAGTGCATATTTATGGAGTGCGGTCTGAAACCTCACAACTAGGGATGTGACCCTTCCACTTGTCGTCGGAGAAACCAAGAGCAACAACACCCGGCTACACACAGATGCTACCCATGGCCGGTGTGCATATTGTTCTCTACGGCACTTTTGTGGCTTTGTTTTGTCACCGCCCTGAGACCTCGAGGGGGTGTAGGGCAGGTGGGACATACAAAATAATACAAGTATTCGTTTTGGTACGCAACAAGGGGCCGGAGGAATCCGGCCTTTTGCAGAATCACCCGACGCTCCCTGGGGAAAGCTCACGAGCCTTAAGGAAATTTGGAGCTGAAGGAAATACATATAAATATATACACGTCCCCATATGTTTTGGCAACCTCAGGAAGTATACATACCCTCCTTACATATTCGTCAGGGCAAGGGAAAATACACGTCCCCATATATTTTGGCACCCTCGAAGGCCAAAACGCAGAAGTATATTTACTCCACCAGATTAACGCGATTTGCCGAATTCGTCTACATCAGGGTGGGGAACCTGCGGCTCTCCAGATGTTCGGAACTACAATTCCCATCAGCCCTACCAGCGCTGGCCAATTGGCCATGCTGACAGAAGAGCTTGATAGAACCCTAATTTATCTGGAGAATTCTGACTCTATGTTATCTTTCTCCCCACCCCGGCCCCAAAGGGGGTCCCCGCCCTTCCGCTCGCCTCCCTTCTGCTCTCACAACAGCCCTGACAGGTAGGCTGCCAGGCGGGGGAGGTCACCAGGGAACCTGCGTGGCAGAGGAGGGATTCGAACCCGGCTCTTCCAGGCCCCCGCTGTTTCCCAGCCCCAGCCAAGCCCCCCCCTCCCCGAAACCAGATCAGGAGCGCGAAAACGCCGCGTGCAGACGGCTGCGGCAGCGGCCCCAGGGGCCAGGCCTTCCCACGGGGCTGGCTCCTGCCTTTGGAAAGGCGCAGGCCGGGGCTGTCACGGCTGGCAGCTCGTCTGGGTGCCCGCCTTCCCGCCCCCCCCGGCCCGGCCTCGGATGGCTCACCATGGCGGCGGATGGCGGCGGATTCTGCGAAGGTCGCGGAGGGGGCTGCCCGGGGGCGGGGGAAGGCCGGCAACAATGGCGGCGGCTGCGGCAGCCCTGTCTGGTTGGCAGGGGCCGAGCGGGCGGAAGGGGCTGACGTCAACGGGCCCAGCTTTTATAGAACGTCGCGGCCGGGGGCGGGGCCTGGAGGAGGCGCAGCGGGGAACAGGTCTCTGCGCATGCGCCCAAAGCGCTCCCTCCTCCTTCCCAAAGTCGCTCTGCTTTCCCGGAGGAGCGACTCTATGATCAGGCTGGGGTGTTTCTCGTTCTGGGGCTTTTCTCCAGCCCGGAAGCGACTGTAACCTTGGGTAGCCACGTGATTGCCATGCAGCCCTTTTGGGAATAGTTCCTGGCAGCCGCTCTGCGTCATCAGGCTTCCATAGCAATCTAGTCTTTGTGGTCTAAGTTATAATTTGCTTCTGGTGTGGGTTCTGGTACGCCTTTCCCCCATCACTATTCATTGATGGACTGAGTAGCAAATCAGTAGCGTGACATCCATGTCTGAACTGATTTTTTTTTTTTCAAAATAATATATATATTTTAAATATTTAATCCATATGTAAACACACACCATAATAGAAAATAACAAAAATGGATGATAATGATGTTCAGTAAAATACAGGAGTGATACAAAGTTGAGAGAGGACCTTCACATTTTATTTTATTTTCACATTTTTATCCCGCCCCATCCCAAAGGGCTCGGGATGGGTTAAAACAATTAAAACACAATAAAACATTTAAATATGACACTTGTTTTATCGAACATTCTGCTATTTAATTATGTAATTAACACCCACTGCTATGTGTCAAATAAATGATTAACTTATAGCCTTGACTACTAACATATTAATAGCAAATTGACCTATTCATTTCATTCCTGGTATTTTTTTTAAGCAATTGATTCAGCCACATATAAAAATTGCAATTCCCACTTCTCATCAAACTCATGTTTTGACTGTTTACAAGATTCATCAGTTTAGCTATGGTAGCAGAATCGGTTTCCTCCCAAATTTCTGTGTTTGAACTTCTTTCAGCTTTCCAATTGGTTGCCATTATTACTCTGGTTGCAGTTAGCAAATGCAAATATAGTTCTTCAACTGGTTGTGGTGGGTTTTCCGGACTGTGTGGCCGTGGTCTGTGTGACCATGGCCACACAGCCTAGAAAACCCGCCACAATCAGTTGAATCCGGCCGTGAAAGCCTTCGACAATACATAGTTCTTTAAGTTTCTTCAGAAAATTCTCAGGAACAAAACCCAATAATGTTGCCTTACAAGCAGATGGAAATGTGATCTTCAATATTGTTTGCATTTTTGCATGTGCTTCCAACCAGTACTGCTTGATTTTCTGTACAAGTCCACATGTTTGAACTGATTTTACATGGAGAAATAAGTTGTTTGGGAAGCGTCAGTTTGGCTTCTGGGGCGTACAGACTGCCGCGGTGGTTAAGAAGGCCCAGCAAAGACTGTACTATCTGAGACTTTTAAGGAAACAACAACTGAATGGAAAACTCCTGGTGTCTTTTACCGCTTATTGCTATGAGGAAGCGTCTGAACCTACTGCATCTGTATGGTTCTCCCAGTTGCACCAGTGGTGGATGGGAAAAGTAGCTCCAAAGGGTGATCACTACTGCACAGAGTTATCGGCTGCCCTCTCCCTCCTCGGAAGAAGAACTCTATAATTCCCGAAGCCTAAAGAAAGCCCAAAATATTCTGAAGTCCGTCTCATCAGAACACTCTCTTTTGAACTGTGACCATCCACTGACGGAGCGATGGGTCTATCAAAACTAGGACAAAGAGGCTTAGAGACAGCTTCTACTCTAGAGCTGTGGCGATGCTGAACTCCGCGGCTTCGTGTTGATGTGTTTGGGGCTGTGTAGGGATGGGTGGAGGAAGGGGAAAGTAAGGATGGGGTATGGAGATCACAATTGTGTGCATCGAGGAATGCTGCTGTACATTTCGTTGTGCGTGCACAATGACAATAACATGCTTATGCTTCTGTGATGTGTAAAGAGCAGTTATGGCAACCCCAGAAGGGTTTTCAGGACCGGAGACTATCTAAGGTGGTTTGCCATTGCCTTCCTCTGCATAATGACCTTAGTATTCTTCAGTGGTCTCCAGGGTTGCCAATCTGCAGGTGAGACGTGGAGATCCCCTGGAATTACTGCTTATCTGCAATCTACAAAATTGGGAAAAATGGATGCTTTGGAGGGTGGACTCTATGGCCTCGTGCCCCACGGAAGCCCCCGCCTTCCCCGAGCTCCAGCCCCCAAATCCTCAGCAGTCTCCCAACCCAGAGCTGGAAACCTGACATGGGAACTGTAAGGAACAAAAGAGAATATTGCTTTTTCTGAAGTCCAAGGTGATAGAACCTGTGTGAGCTGACAGTTAAGGAAACACAGGTGCTTGTAAGCCTTTCACAGCAAAATAAATGAGATGTGTACTATAGCGGCGGACTTAACCAAAACTGTCCATAGGGCAAGTGTGATAAGGGAGAGAAATAACGAGCTTCTTTCCGTTGGAGT
This sequence comes from Sphaerodactylus townsendi, assembly GCF_021028975.2. NCBI lineage: Eukaryota > Metazoa > Chordata > Lepidosauria > Squamata > Sphaerodactylidae > Sphaerodactylus > Sphaerodactylus townsendi. The sequence continues at coordinate 4,410,623 of NC_059429.1, forward strand.
GGACGTCTCAAAGAAACAGATACGGAATGGCTGACAGTTACAAATAGCTGATAGTTAATTGGAAACCATGATTACATAAGGATGGATGTGATCAGGGGCTGTGTGATTCATGGGATGTGTTTAGGCGGATGGGATAGGCCAGTGATGGCAAACCTTTTTGAGACCGAGTGCCCAAACTGCAACCCAAAACCCACTTATTTATCGCAAAGCGCCAACACGGCAATTGAACCTGAATACTGATATTTTAGTTTAGAAAAACCGGTTGGCTCTGAGGCATGCATTACTCAGGAGTAAGCTTGGTGGTAGTGGGTGGCTTTGCTTTGAAGCAACCGTGCAACTCTTCCAACAGGTGAATCATGACCCTAGGAGGGTTTACTCGGAAGCAAACCCCATTGCAGAAACCAAGCTTTACTCCCAGGTCATGCTTTAGTTCTTTGCATGAAAATTAGCGAGTTTAACGGTGCTTAACAGGGTTTACCTACACTGCTTCCCAAGAAACTAGGTCTTAGGTTTAATGCTAACAATTGAGCCCAGCGGCCCAGGCCAGCCTAGATGTGGGGGGGGGCACTCTGTTTGTGCGTGCCCACAGAGAGGGCTCTGAGTGCCACCTCTGGCACCCGTGCCATAGGTTCGCCACCACTGGGATAGGCTGTAAACCGCTGAGTACCCAGCCAATGGGGAAAACAGGAAGGGGACAGAGAACAAAGCTGAAACTGGTACTGCCCGTGCCTGCCTACTTGGTGGGACACTTACAAAGGCGTGTCAATGACTTTGCTACTTCACAGCTTTTGTCCCAGTTCCTTTTAGGGTCTCTGAACCCAAGTTTCTAACAGCGACCATTTCGTGACGGGTTCCACTCACTGCTCAGCAATTGTTTGGCTGTGGTGCTCACTACTTGCTCTCCACATTTCAAATGCGACCGTGGACCAGCCACAAATAGGCCGTGGAGCGCCTGGATGAGACCAAACAAGACTCCGAAACCATCTGTTCAAAATACTTTATTGGAAAGCACCAGTGGCCAGCAGAAGAAAAGCCACTTCTAAGTTGTCTTTTCCCAAACCCCCAATCGATCACCCCAGTGCTCCTCCCCCCTCCTGTCTTTTCCCGAGGACTTTACTGCAAGGGAAAGCTACAGCCAGATTGAGAGACAGAACTCCCTAGTCAGTGGTGGCAAACCTTTGTAGCACTTGGGTGCCAGAGGTGGCACTCAGAGCCCCTCTCTGTGGAGCACCGTGCACAGAGAGTTCATCATGGGGGGGGGGTGCAGAAATGCCCCAACACACACACACATCCCACCAGAGCTGGCCTGGGGCACTGATCCTTTACCTGGGGAGTAGCTGGGTTGCTGGCAATGGGGCTTGCTACAGGTAAACCCTCCTAGGGAGGTCGTGATTCACCCGTTGGAAGAGTGGCGGTTGCTTCAAGCAAAGCCACCAGCGCTACCACCAAGCTTACTCCCAGTAGCATACGTCTTGGAGCCAACCGTTTTTTCTAAACTAAAACCTCAGTCTTCAGGTTCAATTGCCGTATTGGCACTTTGCGATAAATAAGTGGGTTTTGGGTTGCAATTTGGGCACTCGGTCTTGAAAAGTTTCGCCATCGCTGTCCTAGTCTGAAGGAAGAGATTAGCAGACATCTGGCCTGGGCACCCCTCCTTGTTTCAGCCAGAGGCGTAGCAAGGGGGAAAGCTCTGCCCCTGGGGATCCCTCAAGTGCCCCCTGGAAGCTGGTTGTCCCTAAAGGCATTTAAACTCTGGGTTTCCCCTTTAGAAGAGCATATATCAAAATGAGAAACATGGCAGACCTTGATGCATCCTGTCAAATAAGCAGAATAAAATGGACAAGACTAAAATCTTGTTGAACCTGCAGGCTGTCAGGCGGAGATTACAACTGAAGCTGTTAGCAATGGGGGGGTGAGGAGTCTGGATGGAAAGTTACTTTCTTTTCCAAGGGCGTTCCGGGGGCATGGAGGCGGGGATGGGTGTTCGAGTTGGGGGCAGAGGACGCACTGGTGCACCGGGCACTGTACATTGGTCTCTTTTCCAGTTGCCAACTGCCTGAACAAAAAATGCCCCATCCCTTAAACAGAAGAAGAAGAAGGAGAAGAAGAAGAAGAAGAAGAAGAAGAAGAGGAGGAGGAGGAGGAGGAGTTTTGATTTATATCCCCTTTCTCCTACGGGAGACTCAAAGAGGAGCTTACAATCTCCCTGCAGCCCTTCCCCTCACAACAAACACCCTGTGAGGTCAGGGTGGGAGCTGAGAGAGTTCCGGCTGGCCCGGCCCAGCCCAAGGTCCCTTAGCTGGCGTGTGGGGGAGTGTACAGGCTAATCTGAATCCCCCAGATAACCCTCCCACAACTCAGGCTGGAAAGCCCGAGAATCAGAAGCCGGTTCCTCAGATTAGATACAGGGCTCTTAACCTCCTACGCCACTGCTACTCCTGTTATGTATCACAGAGCCATAAAAAACTTCATTGGCCCACTTTCACCTATTAAGTCTTTGTTAAAGGAAGAGGACTTTGATCTCCAGGCCCGTTGGCAACCCTAGGACTCCCCTCAAAATACATTTGGAAACAGTTGGTTGCCGAATGTTGCCGCTCAACTCCGCAGTGAGAACTAGAGCGTCGCGCTATGCATTACCATTCCGAGCCACTCCACTGGATTGCCTGTCGGTTACCAGGATCGGTTAAACTTTGTGTTGGTGTGAACCTATAGCACCGGGTGCCCAGAGGTGGCACTCAGAGCCCTCTCTGTGAGCACTCATGCACAGAGTTCATCATGTGGGAGGGAACGATGCCCCCCCACACACACACACACATCTAGAGCTGGCCTGGACACTTGATCCTTTACCACAGAGGTAGAAAGCTCAGTTGCTGGCAATGCAGGGCTTACTTCTGAGTATTAAACCCTCTAGGGTGGTGATTCACCCATTTGAGGCGTTGCCGCGGTTGCTTCCTGGCTGCTCTGATGCTTGGTGCCTTAGGAATAACCGTTTTTTCTAAACTAAAACCTCAGCATTCAGGTTAAATTGCTGGGTTGGCACTTTGCGATAAATAAGTGGGTTCTGAGTTGCAATCTGGGCACTCGGTCTCGAAAAGGTTCGCCGTCACTGGTTTAAAGTATTGCCCATCCCATGTAAAGCCCTCCGTGGCCTCACCTCTGCAGGCCTGCCTTTCCCTCCATTTTCCAGGGACTCCCTAGAGGGGGCAAGAATCAACTCCCCAGCCACGTCTGGTAAGCTTCTCCAGGTGACTACTCCATGCCCACAGGGCGGCTGAGAACACTCTCAGCTCTCAGCTTTCAGCAGACGACTCAAGAGGGCTTCTCCACGCAGGCAATAGAGCTGCCCTGCCCTCCATGCTGCACAAAGTTATTTAGAAACGTGCAGGTGGCTGGTTGGATTAGAACACTGGGCCTTTCGGCACATCCAGGAGGTGTCTACTTAGGGATAAGTTTAACAGTCACTGGAAGCTGGTTCTGTGGAAACTTCATAGAGCTGTGGTGGCGAACCTTTGGCACTCCAGATGTTATGGACTACAATTCCCATCAGCCCCTGCCACCATGGCCAATTGGCCATCACTGGCGAAGCTGATAGGGAATGTGTCTGGAAGTCCTCCTATAAAACACCAGGAGAGGAGGGGATATGAGGGCGTTGCTTGTGGGCCTTTTTGTCCGGCTGCTGTCACAAATAGTTGGCTGGACTGGGTGAGGTTCAGAGGAGACGTAGCCAACCGCTTCCGTCATTTTGCGCTTCAGAGCTTCTACCTCTTTTCTTGCCATCAAGTGACAGCTGACTTTTGGTGACCCCATAGCTCTCAAGACAACAGACATTCAGAGGTGGTTTACCACTTGTCTTCGCCTCGTGCCCCTGGTATTCCCTGGAGGTCTCCCATCCGAATAACAGCCAGGGTCAAGGCTGAGAGTGCGTGACTGGCCCCAGGTCACCCAGCAAGTTCCCATGGCAGCATGGGGATTCGAACCCAGGTCTCTGAGATGCAAGTTCGACACCTTAAGCCAGGGGTCTGCAACCTGCGGCTCTCCCGATGTTCATGGACTACAATTCCCATCAGCCCCTGCCACCATGGCCAATTGGCCTTGGTGGCAGGGGCTGATGGGAATTGTAGTCCATGAACATCTGGAGAGCCGCAGGTTGCAGACTCCTGCTCTAGAACAATTGGCCTTGGTGGCAGGGGCTGATGGGAATTGTAGTCCACGAACATCTGGAGAGCCGCAGCTCTAGAAGTTACTGTAAAATAGTCAACTGACCCCAGGAGGTATTAAATTGAAATCTTTCCTTTTATTTATTTAACAAACATTATAACTTTGAATTTTTGAAGAATGTGTGTTGAACAAAAGAAAAATAATTTCTTTTCTTTACAAAAAAAAGGGGGAGGAAGAAAAGAGAGGATATAGACCAACCCCCCCCCCCCCCACAGACACAATTCCTGTGTGTACTGAATGGAAAGCTGTCCGGCGGGGGGGAGGGGGGGAGAAAAGAGGGTGGTACAGAAATAGAGGGACAGTGACTTGGGCTTTTGAAAACAAAATCCAAGGGAACGATGGGAACACACCGTTAAATCAGAACACAAATACCAGGAGAGGAAGCAGAAGGAGAGACAAGAGCTAACCCTAAGGTCCGGCTGACAATGCAAAGCTGAAAATCTGTACAATAAAATTCAATTTCGAACTCTGAAATGGGACTGAAGGTTTCGCCTGATTTTTAACAAAAAAAAAATGCCAACGTATTGCTTACTTTGAGATGTGACAATTTCACTGACTTTGGAGGAGGGAAGCAGTCACATTTATCACGGGGGTTGCAAACAGAGAAACCTGAAAAGAGAGTAACCCCCACCAAGCCTCCCACGCCCCTTCATCTGCCTTCAGGCTCCCCCTCTGTAATTGTGGGTGTTGCTTCCTGCCTGTCACGAGGTCTCTCCAGCAGACTTGGTGAAAGTCCCAGAGGAGAAAGAAAAGGCGAACATGTCGGCAGGAAGGTTTGCTGTGACCTTTTAGAGCAGGGGTGTCCAACTCTGGTGCTTCAGGTGTTCATGGACGACAATTCCCATCAGCCCCTGAAGCGCCACAGTTGGACACCCCTGTTTTAGAGGGGTTTTTTTTCAAAGTACCCATCTGCAGTGGTCTGCTCTCTTTCCATGGGGGGGGGGGGGGGGTATCCAGTCAGGCACCTCAGATTTTGGAGTTTCCAGGAGAAGATATAAGAAGGTAGCCTGCGTTGGGAGTCTGGAAAAATGGCCAAGCTTCTCTCAAAAGTGAGACACAGAAAGAGGGCATCTCTTGATCCGGTTCTAACTGGCCCCCGGCATGTCCCCCATCCTTTTTGCGGAGAAGGGGGGACGACACATTTCTTTTCCTTTGAAAACATCAAAAAGTAGTAATTAGTTGCATCTTTTTTAAAAAACACACACATACACACAACAAACTAAAAGTTGTACATTCTTCACCGAGAGAGGGAAGAAGTAACTAACTCTAACAGGGGAGAATGTGATTATGGAGAGAAGCAAGACCGCACAACATGGCAAAAATGTAGAAGTGGCAGGTAACAGCCAAGAAGGAAAAAAACATCACAAAATGCTTGTCTGAGTTGCTAGAAGGTGTGCCGAAGAGTCCATGAAGAGGATCTTGGGTGTCACGTTAACCTAGCTCAGCCCTACATGCCCAAAGAAACCCCCCCCCCCCCCCGCCCCAACTTATATAAACTTCTTCATAGCTCCCCACAGCTTCTTGCTTAGTGGGGTCAGGGGTGACTCTCATCTCCCTGGGAAGCAAGGAAAGTCAAGAGCAACCACAGGAGAAACAGAAGTCGCAGACCAAGTCAGAGGCTGGGGGCAGCTGTGTGTGGAGGGGGGGGGGTTAAAAGCTGTGGGACACACATGCACACCCTCCGACAGGGAGGAGAAGCGGCACAAGAGGCGCGCACCTGGACGCCTTTCGAAAGCACAGTCGCTTGCAGGCCAGGCCGTCCCGGCTTGGCTCTGCACCGTTTTGCACAACCGAGCAACAACCTGAATTGAGTAATTTATTTTTTTAAACCGAGGTAGTTGGCTAAAACCCAAAATTTAAAAAGAAATGTACAGTTCCTCTGCTGGGCGTTCTTTTGTTTTTGTTTTTGTTCTGAAAGGCCCGCCCACCCACCAACCCCCCACCCCAAGCAACCCCCCCCCACCCCGCATCCCTCTATTCCCCAACTCAGCAGGCTCGAGGCAAACCCTTTGGTGACCAAGGAGAACTTTGCTCAGCCTTCCTCATCTGCCAAAACACACTGAATTATTGCACTTCAAAAAAAGACAGATTTGTGGTTTGAGCCCTTCCCCCACTCCATGCCCACCCCCTCAAATGGCCACCCCTTCCCTCGTCTCCCCCCCCCCCCACAAATGGCTTCTGTTCAACTAAAAACAAAGAAGGAATCACTACGCAAGAACTCTACATTATTTTCAGAAGTGGCTAAAAAGGATTCCAACCTTTTCTTTACATGAGGTTACAAGCCGCTCAAACACTGAGCGAGTCCAATCTCTCGTGATTTTCTCTCCCCCCCTCCCCCCCCTTAAAAAAGCCCTAAACTTTACATGCCCCCAGAAAGAAACATCCAACCTGGAAGCTCTCTGGGTCCTAGAAACCTCCCAGCCGGTCCACCCCCCCAAAAATAAAATCCAACCCCCAAACCCCACTTTACATGTTCAACGAGGCGCTTTGAGAGTGTCTGGAATGGTTGTTGAACAAGGGGTCGGGGTGGGGGAGGGGGAGAATGCACACAGCTTCGGAGAGACACAGCAAGGCTCAAAAAATGGTCCATTCGGTGTCCACACGCTGCAGCCGGCCAGCCGTTTAAGGTTATGCACAAATCAATGGTAAAGGAAAGAGACAGAAGGGAAACGGAGGCCGTGGCGATCCCCGACAGGCCGCCTAAGTCCCTTAATTCTGACCACGGTTCGGGCCGAGCTGACGAGAGCCTGAGATTGTTTTGCGGGGACAGGAAGTTGGAGTAGGAGAGAATTCCAGCCATGCAGCAGCTCCTCAGCGCGCGTTCGTTCGGAGTCTTATCTTGGATCTGCGGAGTACAAGGTCCGCTTTGGAGAAGGGCGAGGCGGAAGGGGAGGGGAGGGTATATGTGTGTGTGGGGGGAAGAACAGCCCCTCTTCCCCTATCCAAGTAAGCACCAGAGTATTCAAGCTTTTCCACTAGGAGTCCCGTAGTGCCCTTGGCAGTCAGCAGGTGGAAGCCAGATCCTTCTTGTAGAGGCGGGGTCGCTTCAGTCTGGGCCCCACATCATCGTCCTCCTCCTCCTCCTCCTCCTCCTCTTCCTCTTCGTCCTCTTCAGAGGACGAGCTGTCCAGTGTCAAATCCACTACGTCGGCGGGGACTTTGCCGTTCTCTCCGTTGGTGCTGGGAGCAGGGGGAGGGGCCCCGTTGATGTCGGAAGTGCCCCCTGAGGGAAAAATGCAGGACACACAGATGTGAGGCGCAGGCTGGCCGTCCTTGGACGTATCTCGGCCCCCTCCAGCATTCCCAAGTGGAACACCCTTCCCTTCCCTGCCCAGCCCCCCTGCCCCGACCCTGCCTGAGACTGTAAACTTGGGAACTGAGTCAAATATCACACAGAGTGTGACTGATCACCGTATGCGCAAAAAAACCCCAAAAGTGAAATGCAACTTTCAAGGTTCTGGATTTACCCTGTTTCCCCTAATATAAGACATCCCTGAAAAATAAGACATACCGTGTTTCCCCGAATATGAGACAGTGTCTTATATTAATTTTTGCTCCCAAAGATGCACTATGTCTTATTTTCAGGGGATGTCTTATTTTTCTGTGTTCTGTTTGTCGGGCATGCTTCCAAACAAAAACTTTGCTACGTCTTACTTTTGGGGGATGCCTTATATTTCGCACTTCAGCAAAACCTCTACTACGTCTTATTTTCAGGGGATGTCTTATTTTTCTGTGTTCTGTTCGTCGGGCATGCTTCCAAACATGCTGATGCCTTATATTTCGCACTTCAGCAAAACCTCTACTATGTCTTATTTTTCGGGGATGTCTTATATTCGGGGAAACAGGGTAGTAGAGGTTTTGTTGAAGTGCAAAATATAAGGCATCCCCCGAAAGTAAGACATAGCAAAGTTTTTGTTTGGAAGCATGCCCGACGAACAGAACACAGAAAAATAAGACATTCCCTGAAAATAAGACATAGCGCATCTTTGGGAGCAAAAATTAATATAAGACACTGTCTTATATTCGGGGAAACACGGTAGCAGAAAGGACTAGAAGCCGGATGTGACAAATAGGACAGAAAAGCAGAACTGTTGCACCCCAGCAGCATAGGAGCCCACCGAGGCCGCGCTCCAAACCAGCCAATAGGAGCCCACCAAGGCCGTGCTCTAAACCAGCCAATAGGAGCTTGGTATCAGGAAACAGTCAAGATCTGACAGAAGGAATTTTTCATTAGTTTAGTTTCAAAGGATGAAAGTTAGAGGTTGGGAGTTGGGAGTGAATGAAGGGTTCGTTTACCAGGAGGGTGAATGAAAGATCTTGTGGAGATGGCGAGCCTTTGGTTAAGCTGCCCCCTGTCTGGGTGACTGAGATGCCCCCTGTCTGAGTGACTGGATCTAGCACAGTGATGGCGAACCTTTTTAAGACCGAGTGCCCAAATTGCAACCCAAACCCCAGTTATTTATTGCAAAGTGCCAACCTGGCAATTTAACCTGAATGCTGAGGTTTTAGTTTAGAAAAAACCGGTTGGCTCCCTCTTCCTCTGCCCCAGCCGCTCAAGCAGGGGCCAACCTGCTCTAGGCCTCGTGCGTGCCCACAGAGAGGGCTCCGAGTGCCACCTCTGGCACCCGTGCCATAGGTTCGCCATCACTGATCTAGCATATAATTTAGTTGCATGAAACCAATGTTATGAAGCTGCTTAGAATCCAACGATCCCTGAAACGAAGGCCTTAATAACCCTTTGCAACTGTTCGTTTCACTGGTCAAAGAAAACAACAGCTGGTTCTGGTGGGCTTTCCGGGGGGCTGTGTGGCCTTGGTCTGGTGGATATTGTTCCTAACGTTTCGCCTGCATCTGTGGCTGGCATCTTCAGAGGTGTATCCCAGAGAGAAGTGTGTTACACACTGTGTCCAGAGAGACTGTGCAGGGAATCGGAAACCAGGTAAAGCTTTTGAAACCTTTTTGAGTCTCGTTTGATGACCGGAGTAACAGACCCTTCCAGGGCTTTGAGACCCACCTGTGGATCCACCCACAACCAGTATCGGGCACTGAGGGCTGTAGCTTCTCTCCTTCTCCGCTTTTATCGGGCACCAGGAGCCGTCCACCAAGTACTCGATCTCGTCCGCATCCTCACACTCGGTCAAGATCTTCGAGAGCAGCCTGGAGGAGAGAGCCGCCACCAAGTCAGATTCCAAAACCAGCCCGACACTCTACGCTCCCCCTTCCTCAACTCCCTGCCTTTTCAAGGAGGCTCAGGTAGGAGAAACTGCTCTCCCTCAAGGCTGTTTCAGTAGAAGGGGGTAGCCGCTTTAAGGATCTGGTTAGAGCTGCCTTGGATCATTAACAGAGATGGTTTGCAGTATCTCTCTTCTCCAAGGGGCTCAGGGTAGCGAAGAATTCAAGAGCAATCCTATTGTATTTAAAAATTGTATTGTTAGGTTGTCCACCTTTAATAATTCTTGCATCATTGTCTTTGCTAATTTCCCATTTCCCTCTCTATTTATAACTAGGTCATTTATTGATATTAACTACTTACTCTATTAAATTTCCAGTCCCATTCTACAAACTACAAAGTCCTATTTCCTAGTCTAAGTTTACATTATACATAAATAATTAAAAATAATTAAAAAAACAATTAAATAGACTTCCACCATTACCCTTAAATTTCATAGTTGTTGACAGAGAGAAATTTTTCTCTCTTTCTCACAATACTAGAACCAAGGGGCATTCATTGAAAATGCTGGGGGGAAGAATTAGGACTAATCAAAGGAAACGTATCTTCACGCAACGTGTGATTGGTCTTTGGAATATGCTGCCACAGGAGGTGGTGATGGCCACTAACCTGGGTAGCTTTAAAAGGGTCTTGGACAGATTTATGGAGGAGAAGTCGATTTATGGCTACCAATCTTGATCCTCTTTGATCTGAGACTGCAAATGCCTTAACAGACCAGGTGCTCGGGAGCAACAGCCACAGAAGGCCCTTGCTTTCACATCCTGCATGTGAGCTCCCAAAGGCACCTGGTGGGCCACTGCGAGTAGCAGAGAGCTGGACTAGATGGACTCTGGTCTGATCCAGCTGGCTTGTTCTTATGTTCTTATGTTCTTACATATTGGCAAATCGTTTCACTGTATTCTCACCCTTATTCTTACTTTTTACAAAAGTTTTATCTTTATATTACCATGAAGAGATCAATTGACTTTTCACCCATTCTTTTTTTGGGGTAGCCTAACTAAATAAAGACTTTCCCGTTTCGTTTTTAAATCTTAAAGATCATATTTGTTCATTATATAATTATCCCAGTTAGACCAAATATATATATATGTCTCTCATTCGTTGATTGTAAGTACTCCATTTTCTTTAAGCGTTGTGCGATTATGTCTATTGATTTTTAAATACGTATATAGGTGAAATATTTAGTTAAAATACTACTTACAAGTAAAGTTAAATGTTTTTCTTTTTTTGTTTATATGTAAATGTGACTGTGTGTATATATGTTTTATGTTTCTGTATTATATTAAACCTTATATCTAATTAAAATGTATTTTTAAAAAGAGGAATCCTATTGGATCAGATGCAAGGTTTGTCTACCAGTTCAGCACCCAGTTGCCAAACAGCTGACGGCTCTCCTCTGCAGTCTGTCTCCAATAGGATTCAAAGGCACACTCTCTCTCATAGCCAACTGATTGTTGTTTCTCTAACTCTTCATAAATGCAGACTTCCTGGACAAGGCCAGGGAGTCCATCTGTCGGGTAGCGCCCCTGGCATCAAAGGGCCCCTGGAAGCAAAGGGGGCTATGGTTGATCATGTGCTTCCCGGACTTGCGGCTCCCTGCTGCTTTTGTGCTGTGTAACCTGTAGTGTGCAGATTCCGCCCAAGCGCCAGTTGGGCTGGTGACCCTCTCTGTCGGCTTGAGACCGAACGATTGTCACCATCTTGCTTTGTAATGCTTTGCTTTGATGTTCCTGGGGATGGAAGGAAGGGGGGCACCTTTGGGGCATTAAAAGGGTGCTAGAAGAGCCAGTGTTTAGAACTGGCTTCTTCTAGGCCAGGGGTCGGCAACCCACGGCTCTGGAGCCGCATGCGGCTCTTTCGTCCTTGTACTGCAGCTCCATAGCGGCGACGCCAATGATGGCAAGTTGCACTTGGGGAGCAACAAGCGCGCCTCCGTGATGGTGTCAAACCCTGGATCTGCACCAATATCGGACTCAGTGATTATGATCATAAATCTTTATTGGCAGACAGCAGCACAGCCTAGAACAGGGGTCGGCAACCTTTAGCACCCAAAGAGCCATTTGGCCCCACCCCCGCCTACCCAAGCCCTGCCTTCAGCCAAGCAGGCGGGATAGACAGCGGCAGCGATGCCAACGACAGCAAGTTGCACTTGGGACACGGCGAGCGCGCCTCCTTCCCCACCCATCCACCCACCAGCTCCCTTCCTTCCTTCCTCCCTCCTTCCCTCCTTCTTTCCTTCCTCCTTTCCTTCCTCCCTCCCCCCCTCTGGCATCCTTTCCTCTCCTTCGCAGGCGCCAGACAAGGAGGGAGGGAGGAAGGCAGGAAAGAAGGAAGGAAGCAGGAGGGAGGAAGGGAGCGGGTGGGTGGATGGGTGGGGAAGGAGGCGCGCTCGCTGTGTCCCAAGTGCAACTTGCTGTCGTTGGCATCGCTGCTGCTGTCTATCCCGCCTGCTTGGCTGGAGGCAGGGCTTGGGTAGGCGGGGGCGGGGCCAAATGGCTCTTTGGGTGCTAAAGGTTGCCGACCCCTGTTCTAGGCTGTGCTGCTGTCTGCCAATAAAGATTTATGATCATAATCACTGAGTCCGATATTGGTCCAGATCCAGGGCTTGACACCATCACGGTGTTCTAGCTATAGCTAGTCGGAGGTTTCTGGGAAAGCCGTAAACTTTCCCCATGGTCTATGTGGTACTGAGAAACACTACCTCTTATTGAGGAAAGATCTGGTTCACATTTTTTCTTCTTCCTCTTTCTTTTTAAAGCCAGCCAAACTAGTGGCTATTTCCATATCAGGTAGCAGAGAATTCCCCTTTCTTTGGTCTAGTTCAGGGGTCTGCGACCTGCGGCTCTCCAGATGTTCATGAACTACAATTCCCATCAGCCCCTGCTAGCAACTGGCCATGCTGACAGGGGCTGATGGGAATTGTAGTTCATGAACATCTGGAAAGCTGCAGGTTGCAGACCCCTGGTCCAGTTGTTGATTCAGGACAATCAGGTCCACTGTGTCCCATCCCCCCACAAAATATTTCTTCTGTTTCGAGAGAAAGGAATACATTTTCAGTTTATTCTCACAGCCATCTTGTGAGGTACATTATGGCTGAAACCAGATCAGTGTTAGAAGAAGAGGAGTTTGGATTTACATCCCTTCTTTCTCTCCTGCAGGAGACTCAAAGGGGCTGACAATCTCCTTGCCCTTCCCCCCTCACAACAAACACCCTGTGAGGTAGGTGGGGCTGAGAGAGCTCCAAGAAGCTGTGACTAGCCCAAGGTCACCCAGCAGGCGTGTGTGGGCATGTACAGGCTAATCTGAATTCCCCAGATAAGCCTCCACAGCTCAGGCGGCAGAGCGGGGAATCAAACCCGGTTCCTCCAGATTAGATACATGAGCTCTTAACCTCCTACGCCACTGCTCAAAGGGATGACTCAAACTTAGTTCTCACTATTCTGAGCCCAAACACCATCCACTACATTACAGGGGCTTCAGGGTCTCCTAAGGGAGGCTTCTTTTTTTAAGAGGTCTCATAAGGGAGGAGCAGCAGGGGTCTAAGAGGTCTCCTAAGGGAGGAGCAGTGGTGTATCTAATCTGGAGGAACCGGGTTTGATTCCCAGCTCTGCCGCCTGAGCTGTGGAGGCTTATCTGGGGAATTCAGATTAGCCTGTGCACTCCCACACACGCCAGCTGGGTGACCTTGGGCTAGTCACAGCTTCTCGGAGCTCTCTCAGCCCCACCCCACCTCACAGGGTGTTTGTTGTGAGGGGGGAGGGCAAGGAGATTGTCAGCCCCTTTGAGTCTCCTGCAGGAGAGAAAGGGGGGATATAAATCCAAACTCTTCTTCCTCTTCTGATAGAGCAGACCTTGAAGGCAGCCCTTCTGGCAGTCTCAGTGGCTCATCTCACCCATCAATCATGAGCTGGTCATAAGTGGCTGGCTTGTCGCACACCGGACACATCCACGTGGGCTTCTTCTCATTCATCTGCAGGTAGAAGACAGCATCGAAGCACTGCAGGTGGGCGCAGGTCTCTGCCCGGCACGGCACGGAGAGCCGCATCTTTACCAGCTTCGAGGGAAACATTTATAGACACAAACAAATTAGCAGCACAGAAAAGCAAGCTGGGACACAGTATTACGACATGTCAGACGGTTAACAGCTGGGTTCTGGGGGGTGCGGCTTTTCAGGAATTGGCGCAATGGGCTGGGGGTGGGGGGGAACCAAGACAGTTACAATACGGAGGAAAAAACCCTTGTGGGGTTTTCAAGGCAAAAGACATTCAGAGGTGGTTTGCCATGACCTGTCTCTAAATCAGTGGTTCCCAAACTTATATGGCCTACCGCCCCCTTTTCCAGAAAAAATATTACTTAGCGCCCCCTGGAAATTAATTTTTTTAAATTTTCAATAGCAATTAAACAGAAAGATATATGTATAAATGTTTCTACCTTTTTCGTAAAATCTAGTAAAGGTGTAAATTAGAAACATTGAACTTTGAAGTTATGAAACTATTTATGAACTATTTATGAACTACGCTGTTCAAAGAAAAATTAAGCGTTATGAGCGGAATACATAAATCAATTTTTCTAAATCTTCTCTTCTTTCTTTTATGCTTTCACTGCCCCCTTACATCGCTCCCTCCCAAACGCACCTGTGGTCATCACCGCCCCCCTGGATCGCTGCAGCACCCACCAGGGGGCAGTGGCGCCCACTTTGGGAATCACTGCTCTAAATGGATTAAGTTCTGAGAGAACCAGGATAGGCCCAAGGTCGCCCAGCAGGCTTCATGTAGAGGAGTGGGGAACCAAATCCAGCTCACCAAATAAGAGTCTGTCACTCATGTGGAGGAGTGGGGAATAAAACCTGGTTGTCCAGATTAGATTCCATCCCTCTCCACCACTGCACCGTGCTGGGTCTCTAAGTACGCCTAATTTGGAAGAACACTGTTATTGGTCCTTCCTTCATAGGTCGTAATTTTTATTCATGTTCTTTATCATCAATAACATGGGACATTACTGATCCATGAGGTGACATCACATCGTGATCTTCACTGGGCAGACTTTGTTATGGGGGAGGGGGGGCTTACCATTGCCTTCCCTAGTTGTCTATACCCCCAGCAGGCTGGGTGC